>NC_061119.1:39028580-39301898 GCF_002878395.1 Capsicum annuum | reverse complement strand
ATTACGCGTTAGTGAATGTCTAGTAAAAGGTTGAATTTATTTATTAAAGTAGTAAGAATAATTATTCATGAGGTAAGAAGTTATGAAAAATCATGGGGTATTGAATTCATGGTCAGACTAGTGTTATGGTGTTATGTGTAGTGCCTTGAGATTCCGAGTTAGGCTTGAACATGGAAAGAGTGTTTAGTTCAACTCAGAGTTTGGCTAGAGTAGTTATATGTGCCAGTGTGAGAAGGCATTTAAGGGGAGTAGTATAGTTGAGGGAGTATTTGAGAAGTGTAGCTAAAGCTTGAAGATTAGCAGTTGTATTGCATACGGCTTAGAAGTTCTATCCTAGCTTATGTTTCATAGGCCTATCTTTCCATGTTGCAGAGTTATAGTCATAATAAAATTTCTTACTCAGATATCTTATTCAGATCATGCCCAAGATTCTTCGCTCACTAATGTTATTAAGACTTCTTAGAAAGAGTGTTGAAGAAATACTCCAGTTGAATATAATGTATAATTCAGTCCCTATAGCCAGTAATTCAAGTTTAGTAATCAGAAAAATAAGCTCCTATTATTATTCATTTTTCCATTTAGTCTTACTATCCTAAGTTTCATGAATGTGGTTATTGCATGAGGTTATTGTTCACATACATGTAATTTTACAAATTCATTTCAATCCATGCATCATGTTTCAAATTTAGCTATTTAGTCATGATTCAGTTCATAAGTGTTTAGTACATAACCTCAGTTTTCCAAGTATTCCAGCTCAGACAGTGTAATATCCCTTGTACGATCTAAGTCTCGCTGTCTTATGATTTGTGCTTGCATAAGTTATCACTTCGCAGTTCTATATGTAAGATCATATCATAAACATTTCAGCTCAGAAATCAGTTTCATAATGGAAGTTTTTTAATGTTTCAGCTTAGTTATATCCTTTCTTAGCAGATATATCATGTCTACATTATATCATACTTCTAAGACTTCGATGAGTTCCTATCCATCATTCGAGGATGAATGATTCCAATAGCGAGATAATGTAACACCCCGTATTTTTGGGCAAGACTTTGAAGCATTGTTCTTACGTGTGTAAGCAATAATCCCATGATTTACTTTTGAATTCATATGTCACGAATTTTATCCTAGTGTGTGAATTTCTTTCGAGGTGAATAATGTTCATCGAAATCACTTAGAACAAAGTTGAGCTAACAACCTTTGATTTGTCTAAAGATTGGTAATCGATTCTACAAGGTTCAACTTTGAATGTGTATAACATTTAAAATATGTTGAATTTTTCATTTTAAGACCTACCAAATTGTATATAATTGAATTATCATTCCAACGATATCAATTTTGCCTTAATTCGATACCCAAGCAAAATGTAATAGCCATTTTCGTGAGAGAGGCAGTGAGGACATGCGATTAGCCCACAACGCCCATCCCATCACCCGCTATTATTTTATAGCTTTTGGTTCCATCTTTTTAATGGCAAATGGGTTATTTTCCTCCACCAAAATTCATCCATAACACAAAATTAAAGTCCCCAAGGAGCATTATTTGCCCCTTTATTCATAATTTCTCTCCAAGAAAGTCTCTCTCTCTCAAGAACAAACCCTAACCTCCATCCAAGAACTACAAAAATCCATTACAATCTCTTAAATAAGAACCAAGAATTAAGTTCCCTAATACAAGAATCTCAAGAAAAGCTTTCAAGGTCATCTTCGAAGATTTCAAGGTCAACCTTTTTCCATCAAATCAAGCCTATTATGATATGTAGGGTTATGAATAAGGGTTTTCTTTAACCCTTATGCAAAAATTGCATGATTTTATAATTTAATACACCTATTTTGAATTAGGGTTCATAACCAAGTATGTATAATCTCGAAGCATGTGATTTCATGAGATTTAAATCTTTTAGAATATCAAGAAGTACTTATGTTTATGTTTTAACTGACATGATTTATATTATGAATGAGATTGCTCTATCTTGACTTGTTATTGTTGAAGTATCTCAAGAATTATATTTAGCCTGATGCTTTGATATGAATTGAGATGAATTTAAAGCATGGGTTTTAAGCCCTAAGTTGAGTATTGATATTTCTAAAAGATTATGCTTTAAAGTATTCTTTGAATAGATTATGTCAAGATTTAAAGCAAGAATTGATTTTTTATCCTTAGCTAAGATATGGAATTCACATTTATTCAGCTTGATCATGATTTACAAAAAGAGATGCATAACTGATTTTCATTATAAACCCTTATGCTAGTATTTTAAGGTGGATTTCCTACAATATGAGCATATAGATAATATGTGAGTAGTATTTAGCATCAAGTGAGAAGTGTGGGTTTAGCACATCCTATTTGCCCAGAACTACGAGCCAACGTAGGTTCAGCTTATTCCTAATATGAATGAATTTACAGATAGTGACACTTAGCTCAGGTCCTACTCTGTTGCAAGAGTAGGACAATTCTCCCCAACGAGATATTTTCCCTAGGGGAACAAGATGTTGAATACCATGATAGCTCACATGATTTATGTCGGTTAGAAAAACCTCCCAAAATAAAGAGTAAAAGTATAACTTTTAGAACTAAGTGTTATGGCTCACAAAGTTTATTCAGTATGCTTTATTATTCATGTTTTAATGATTTTTCAGCTTTCAATTTTATTCAAGCTCAAGGTGAGTG
Organism: Capsicum annuum; assembly: GCF_002878395.1. Classification (NCBI taxonomy): domain Eukaryota; kingdom Viridiplantae; phylum Streptophyta; class Magnoliopsida; order Solanales; family Solanaceae; genus Capsicum; species Capsicum annuum. The sequence goes on along the minus strand of NC_061119.1, from coordinate 39,299,228 downwards.
ACTAACACTTAGCATGCATTATTTAAAATTATATGAATATATTAAGTTATTGTTTTACTTATGCATTCACCCCCACATACTTAGTACATTCCAAAAGTACTGATCCACATATATGTCTATGTGCTACATTATCTCATAATGTAGGCACCAGTTTTAGTCCGCACAACAAAATCAGACAGTGTGAAGCTTCCAGTCAGCTGGTGAAGAGTCCTTTTGATTTGAAGGCTCGAGTGAATCATAGTTCGAGTAGCATTTTAATTTTTTTATTCAGTCATATTGATTAGAGATAGCTGGGGGTCATGTCCTGGCTACCTATAGTCAATATTAGTAGAGGCTTCATAGACAGTTAGTAGAGTTGATGTATTGGGTTTTAGTTTTGTTTTGTTTAACCAGAGTTGTTATTATTTTAGTACTTTTGTTTTAAAGATGATTAGATAAAGATTTTTATTCCGCTTATTTCTTCAAGATTGATGTATTTCATTCAGTTGCTCACGAGTCATGCCAGAACAAGGGTTAGCTAGGGATCACTTGTGGTCCTAATCACCATGTGATGTCTAGGGGGTAGTCTCGGGGTGTTACAAACTTTATATCAGAGAACAGAGTTCAAGTGTCCTAGGGTGTCTATGAAGTCGTGTCTAGTAGAGTTTTGTCGAATGGTATGGAGACGTTTGTACTTTTCTTCGAGAGGCTACCATGTATTTTAGAAATATTTCCTTTCTTCATGCTCTAGATCGTGATGTAAAGTTACTCTCTCATAAACTTCTGTCTATTTATGTGTTACTCCATAATCCTTCATCTATGACTTAATCTTTAGATAATATGATTAGCATGTTCCAATTCCTCCCAAGATGATGCTCTCAGATTTACTATTATTAACTTTAGACGTCACACAAGGGGCTTGAGAGAAAATCACTAGTATGTTATAAGTTCCTCAAGTTGAAAGTTATTTCCCATCCTTATGAGTTATTCAATTAAGATAGAGTAAGATATGTATTCAGATTCCTCGTTAACCCTTCAATGCAGATAGTGCTCATGAGAGAAGATAGTGTAAACCTAGATTATCAAATAGAGATTGTATTTGAGGAATTTGCAACCTCGAGTGTTGTAATTTATAAGTAGTAGAACCTTCTTATAGTTGAAAGTATGAGTTTAGAAGTGTAGTGACAAGAAAGGTGGTAATGGTGGTTGATCGAATGTATATAGATAAACTTTTACATGTTATCAATTTAGTAGTGAGGTGATATATCCTTGTGTGTTAGTTTAGTAGAACATAGAGAAAGAGTTATTAGTTAAGGTAAATTGTTATTTGCTTGAAGTAGGAAATGAGTTATTAATGGTAGTTTTGTATTATAAAAGTATAGGTTATTGATAAAAGTATTTGGTTGATGAGTACTGTAAATTTAGGCTTGTTTTGGGGTTATAAGGAGTGTAGTTAAAACTTATAGAGCTGTGAAAGAAATTTAGGTGTTTAGATGGGTAAGAATAGTATGTGACGTTGGGTTGTTAATCATGCCTAGCACTAGACACTAAGTTTGAACAATCGATGGTCATCAAGGTGGATGTAATGATTACTTAGTGATGCTAGTTATATATAAGTGAACCAATAGGCTTGAAATAGTGATTGTAAGAATTTAAGTTCATTTATTTGTAATTAAGTATGATATTATAAGTATGATGTACAGGTGTGACCAATGTGATATGGGGTTGCATTATTTTCTAAGGTTATTAAGTATGGTCTGTGGTTATTAGTACCCATGAGTTTCTAAGTGGAAAAAGGCTAACTATATAGTATATGGTGTTCTCAATAGCTAAATTAAGGAGTTATGGATAGATGGTGTTGAGTCTCTTAAGTATGATTTTGTTTCTCATGGTTTAGGTAAGGATATAAGTTTAGAGATATGATATTATTAGGCTATGATAGAAGTAGTATCGTTCATTAAAGGTTTGGGGATATCCATGTTAAGTGTTAGGATCTATGTTTGAATCTTTAAAGATTGTGCTAATAGAAATAACAGTTAAAGCTCTAGACAGTGTGCACTCCGGGTATGGTGATACTTATGAAGATTCCAAAGTAGTAAGTGTTCTAGTATTATACGATGACTATTGGGGCTATCAAAAAATAGTGTCGCATCTCAGAAGGATTATTAGCAGTGGGTTTTACACTTTCAGGTGTAGTCTTTCAGGTTAAGTTTATTATTTATGTGTATTATTATACCCCAGACTCAAGAGTACAGTGATTGTAGTCTAGTTTAGAGTCTAGTAAAGGGTTACACAAACTTAGAATGATGGCTTAAAGCTAAAAGGGAGATAATAGAACAAGAAACTAAGTTAGATTCTCAAATTCTAGTAGTGCTGCCAGTATGTTACAGAACAATACTAGGGAGGAAGATACCTGACCCATTCTTATTACAGTATTTGTACTTCAGTTATCACCATATCTACTCATGCTTTACAGTATGTTCAATTCCAGTACTCATGTTGTCAGTGTGTTGTAGAAAAACACTAAGGAGGAAGACTGTAATACCCCATAATTATCTTGGCTCAATTCATCCCATAGTATATGTACAAGAGGCTTAGAACCTGAAAATTTGGCTAAGTGTAGGAGACTTAGTTTCATTTTTGGCCTCTTAACTTCGTTGATATTTTGGGTGACCTTTCTGACCTTGAGACATAAGTTTTTGAGTTGATATATGTTCAGGGGTGTAAGTAGCATGTCTCGGGTAAGTTTTGAATTTTTTGGAAAAGGTTTGGATCACATTTGGAATCTAAAACAACAACTTACTGCGATTGGACCGCGTCGCAGTGATTATAGCAATTGAGGGGTCATCGCATCACGGTGAAGATCAAATATGCAATTGTCAGATTCTGGCAAGTCACCACGATTGCACTGAGTCATGGCAAAAATCATGATGACAGCCTTGGCACATCGGGGTGAAGGTTTAATCCGGATTCCAGTTACGAATTTCAAATTCCAAGGGTAGTGTTGTCATTTTTCCTCACCCAAATCCATCCAAACCCGAAATTAAAACCTCAAAGAGCTATTATATGCCACATTATTCATAATTTCTCTCAATTGAAATCTATTCTTTCTCAAGAACAAACCCTATCCCTTCGAGATTCAAGCTCAAGTTCCAAGAAAACCACCAAGAATCTTTAAGAATTCTTCAATTAAGGTATGCTAGATGTTCATCCATGGGTCCTTTTCACCCATGGTGTCCATGAATCAGTTTTCAAGTTTAAAGATTTAATTTTTACATGTTATTATGAATTATATCCATGAACTTCCATGAATTTTGACTTTATACCATGTTTACAGGTGTTTTTCGTTGGAATTTGTTCATGACATATTTGAAGAATGAAAATTTCATGTTAAATCCTTAACCCATGATTTTAGTATTGAAGTTATGATACTATCATATATTTTAAACTATTTCCATGCTTTAACTCATGACCCTAAAGTGCTTGGTGAAATGCCTAAGTCATGATTTTGAGACAATGCTTACTTATTATGTTTTCAAATGCTCTTGTGTGTTCTTATTGATCTTGCTATTGAGTCCTAGGGGTTATGAATACTCGAAAACTTAGCTATTTATTTAGTTTTAGTATTTTCAAAATGTTTCATATACATATTAGAGTATTATCAGTTTAGTCAATATATCATGTCAGTAAGCTCAGTTCAATTCAATAATTAGAGTCAGTTCAGTTGGGAGTAGGATTTAGCACCGAGCGAAATCATGGTTGGGGGATCACGTGCCAGCTGAGGGTGTGACCTTTTGTAGCAGTCCCTACATTCCAGAACTACATAGCTACCAGAGGTTGAGATGTTAACCTTCCTGTTGAGGGTTGACACCTATCTCATTAGGGCCCTGCCAGTTGAGGGTAAACCTTAGTCCTTTGGGATAATACTTTAGTGGATCTACATAACCAGTGTTAGTACTCGTGGAATAGTACTAACACAATTTAAACTGGGGTCATAGGTTGTACCCCAAATAGCTCATATTGTGGCATTTCGGTTAGATGATAGCTTCCATAGTCTCGGTCAAGTATTCAGTTCAGAGTTTAATTTTCAGGCTTGCTTGACCATGGAATACATTTATTAGTTGTTCAGTATCAGTATTTCAGTATTTCATATTACAGAATATCCTAGTATTATGTCATATGCTTGGTCATACACTCTCGAATTTTATAGCTTTATGCATACTATATATCAGTTATCTCATGCCATACATTCAGTCAGTTATTATTCATGCACATGAGCCCAAGTATATCAACCTAACCTCATGTAGCATACCAGTACATTCAAAGTACTAATCGCATACTTATTTTTATGCTATGATGTCTCATATCACCGGGTCGGATACTCAGGTTCTCGATTGCACCTAGATATCCCAGCTTACCCGCAGCAACAACAGTGGTGAATCCTATTATTTTGAGGACCGTTATATTTATTTTAGTATGTTCAGTTCAATAGTCAGTCGGAGTTAGTTGGGGTCTTGTCCCATCAAATCCCTAGTCAGTTAGAAGAGGCTTTCAGACACTTTCAGTCAGTTATCAGTTATTATTGACAGTCTTTATATTATTATTTTCAGACAGGTGTTTTCAGACTTATGATTCATAAATATTTGATATGTTTAAAACCTTATGGAATGTTTAGCTTTGTTTTCTGCATATGTGTATCCCTTACCTTCAGTTTGTTCAGTGCTCACAGTAAGCACTAGCTCATGGGTTAGCTTGTGGTCTCTCAGGATTGTAAGCACTATGTGGCATCTAGGGTGTACTCCCAGGGCATTACAAACTTGGTATCAAAGCCTAAAATTTTAAAATGTCCTAGGGATTCTGAAAGCCACGTTAAGTAGAGTCTTGTACATGTATGTGAAGCGCACCATACTTACAGGCAATAAGCTACAAGACGTTTCAGGAAAAGTTTCCCTTCTTTCAGTATTCATGTTATGCGATTGAGCATGATCTCAATTTAAACTCTCTTTCTAATTCAATCTCCTCTACTTTTACAGAATATACCTCCCATAAGAATAACAGAAAGAGAAACGGGAATCAGCCCGCACTTTCTCTAGTTCATGAAGATCTCCTGAACGATCCTGTCTCTCATACCAAATTTAGAGTAGCATTCACTTCCTTATCTCACTTAGTATCAACCTAAAATAATCATCTAGCTTCTATCCCAGCCATTTCGGTGGCTAATACTGCCATAGCTAGGATTCAGGACTTTACCCAAATGAACCATCCTCTATTTTTGGAATCTAAGTCTGATGAGCATCCAAAAGAGTTCCTTGACATATTTTAGAAGGTAATTGATATTATAGGTGTGACTTATAGTGAGAATGTAGAGTTGGATGCTTACCAGTTGCAAGATATTTCTCATACCTGGTATAAGAAGTGGAAGGGAGATAGAGGGGCAGATTCAGGGCCTGATGAATGAGAGGAGTTTGCTATGGCTTTTCTAGATAGGTTCTTTCCCTTGGAGTTAAAGAAAGCTAAGGTGTAGGAGTTTATTAATCTGAGCTAGGGAAACATGAGTGTGAAGGATTATTCTCTTAAGTTTAATCTACTGGCCAGGTATGATCCTAATGTTGTGTCTGATGACAGGTCTAGGATGAGTAAGTTTGTCTCCGGTGTATCTAATAGTATGGTTACGAAGTGTAAGACCACGATGTTGATTAAGGAGATGGACTTATCTTGGTTGATGGTCCATGCTCAAAAAATTAAGGATCAGAAGTGTAAGAAAAGAGAGAGAAAGAATAAGAAAGCCAGAATGGGTAGCTTCAGATTTGCTCAGCCGAGGTCAGAGGGTGGTAACCGTCCTCAATTACGTTAGAAATCTTTAGTGCCAGATTCATCTTCACCTAGTGTACTAGCATTGAAGCCCAAAAACTATAATTGGGCTAGGGCGCTACGACCTAAACCCCAGGAAAGTGCAAATAGTGGTTGCACAAATCCTATTTTCTGGAAATACAGTAGAAACCATCAAGGTGTGTGTAGATATGGCAGTGATGTATGCTTTGGGTTTGGCAAGCCAGGACACAGGATCAGGGATTGCCCACAGAGTGGTCAGCAGGGTCAGTCTAGTCGTTCCCCAGTTCCATCCGGTCGCCTGACTCAGCAGGGTGCCACTTCCAGTGCCACCAGTGGCCAGCGGCCAAATAGATTATACGAACTTCAGTACGTACAGGATTAGGAAAATTCTCCTGATGTGGTTACTGGTATGTTACAGGTCTTTCATTTACATATTTATGCTTTATTAGACTTGGGAGCTTCTCCTGTTTCTGTAACTACCTATATAGATGTTTGTTTTGGCATTAGTCCTGAGACTTTAATAGAAACCCTCTTAGTGTCCACCCCAGTAGGCGTCTCTATTGTAGCCAAAAAGGTATAAAGGAACTGTCCGGTCACAATATCCCAAAGAGTCACTTCAGTTGATCTTGTGGAGTTAGAGATGACTAATTTTGATGCCAATCTCAACCTGGATTGGCTCCACTCATAGTATGCCTTAGTTGATTGTAGAAACAAAGTTGTTCATTTTTAATTTCCAAATAAACCAGTCCTTGAATAAAAGGGTAGTACTTCAGCATTTAAGGGTGAGCTTGTTTCGTACCTTAAAGTGAGAAACATGATATCTAAGGGGTGTGTCTAACATTTGGTTTGAGTTAAAGACTCTGATTTTGAGACTCCTAGTGTTGAGTCAGTTTCAGTAGTGAGGGAATTCCTAGATGTGTTTCCCAAAAATCTTCCCAGAGTTCCTCCCGAAAGGAAAATTGACTTTGGAATAGACCTACTTCTAGATACCTGGCCTATCACTATTCTGCCATATAGAATGGCTTCACCAGAACTCAAAAAGTTGAAAGAGCAATTAAGAGACCTTCTAGATAAGGAGTTCATTTGCCCAGTATCTACCCATGGGGCGCTCCAGTCCTCTTCGTGGGTAAGAAAGATGGTCCTTTCAAAATGTGCATCGATTACTGTCAGTTGAACAAAGTCACTATCAAGAATAAGTACCAGCTTCCCAGAATCGATGAATTTTTTTATCAACTTCAGGGTTCCATTACTTCTCTAAGATAGACCTCAGATCCGGCTATCATCAGCTCAGAGTCAAAGAATGTGACATTTTAAAAATAACTTTCAGAACTCGGTATGGTCACTTCAAAATTCTAGTCATGTCTTTTAGTCTTACCAATGCCCCAACAACTTTTATGGACTTGATGAACTGAGTTTTCAAACAGTACTTGGACATGTTCATCATAGTCTTCATAGATAATATCCTTGTCTATTCCCGTAATGAAAATGATCATACAGACCATCTCAAAATCGTATTACAAACTCTTAGAGCCCATCAGTTGTTTGCTAAATACAGTAAGTATGAGTTTTGGATAAGATAAGTAGATTTCCTTGTCCATATTATTTTTGGTGATGGCATTAAAGTTGACCCTCAAAAGATCGAAGCAATGAGAAACTGTCCCAGACCCATTTCTTATCAGATATCAGGAGTTTCTTGGGATTTACTGGCTATTACAGATGGTTTGTTGAAGGGTTTTCATCTATTGCATCCCCCATGTCCAGATTGCTCAGAAGAAAGTCAAGTTTCAGTGGTTAAATTCTTGTGATAAGAGTTTTCAAGAGTTGAAGACTCAACTCACCTCAGCCTCAATTTTTACATTGCTCAACGATTCAGATGGGTTTGTTGTTTACTATGATGCTTCCAGAGTTGGTTTGGGTTGTGTTTTGATACAGAGAGGTAAGATCATAGCTTATGCCTCTAGACAACTTAAACCACATGAAAATAATCATCCCACCCATTATCTTGAGTTAGCGGCTATTGTTTTTGCCTTGAAAATTTGGAGTCATTATCTGTATAGGGTGCATGTTGATGTGTTCACAGATCACAAGAGTTTACAGTATGTATTTTTGCAGAGAGATTTGAATCTTCATCAGAGAAGGTGGCTAAAATTATTGAAAGATTATAATATGAGCATTTTATATCATCCAAGCAAGGCCAATATAGTAACAGGTGCCCTTAGTAGATTGTCCATAGGTAGTGCAGCTCATGTTGAGGGTGATAAGAAGAAGTTAGTTTAGGAAGTTCACCAACTTACCAGATTAGGTGTTCAATTGGTTGACTCAGCTAAGGGTAGTGTATGGGTACAGAATAGTTTGAAATCTTCTTTGGTTGCCAAAGTGAAAGAAAAGTAAGATAGGGACCCCAATCTAGTTAAGTTGAAGGAGTCAGTCAGAGATCAGAAAGTAGAGGTTTTCTCCCAAGGGGGAGATAGTGTGTTGCGTTTTCAAGGTAGACTGTGTGTGTCTTGTGTAGATGGGTTGAGATAGAATATTCTTGCAGAATCACATGGTGTGTGTTACTCTATTCATCCAGGGTCCACTAAGATATACCATGACTTGCGGGAGATCTATTGGTGGAGCGGTATGAAAAGGGATATTGCAAAGTTTGTAGCTAAGTGCTCTATTTGTTAGTAGGTTAAGATTTAACACCAAAACCCTAGTGGCACCATGCAGGAGTTCAGTATTCCCACTTGGAAGTGGGAAGAGGTGAACATGGACTTTGTGATGGGTTTGCCTCATACTCGTTGTCAACATGATTCAATTTGGGTCACTATAGATAGGATGACCAAATCAGCTTTTCTCTTGCCAGTCCATACTTCTTATTCAGACGAGAATTATTCCATGCTCTATATTAGAGAGTTGGTGAGGTTGAATGGAGTCAATTTATCCATCATTTCAGATAGAGGAACTCAGATTACCTCTCATTTTTTGAAGGTTTTCAGAAGGGCCTTGGTACCCAAGTTCATTTCAGTACAACCTTTAACCCTTAGACAGATGGCCAATCGAAGAGGAATATTCAAGCCTTAGAGGACATGTTGAGAACTTATGTTATCGACTTTAAGGGTAGTTGAGATAATCACTTGCCATTGATTGAGTTCGCCTACAATAATAGTTATCATTCCAGTATCCAGATGGCTCCGTTTGAGGCTCTACATAGGAGAAGATATAGATCTCTTATCGGTAGGCTTGAGGTAGGTAAGACTATGTTGATAGGGATAGATTCAGTGTTTGATGCTTTAGAGAAAGTTCAGTTGATCAGGGAGAGGCTTAAGATAGCCCAGAGCTGACAGAATCTTATGAAGATGTAAGGAGAAAGGATCTCTAATTTGAGATTAGTGATTTTATATATTTGAAAATCTCTCTCATGAAGGGAGTGAAAAGATTTGGTAAATAAGGGAAAATCAGTCCCGGATATTGTAACGCTCTGAATTCGAGTCCCGAGATGTCACACAGGGCTTAGGGTCACAAATGACCTCAACCTAACCCTTATACTAGCATAACTCATAAGCAACTAAATAAAATGCTTAAATCTGTATAAAATCAACGAGAACATAAAACTTTTTTGAACTTGATCAATACAAACCTGAACTTTACAAGATTAAAACTCTATTTTTACCCAAATAAAACTGAAACTGAATACATTAACTCTACTGACTGTCTATGAAGCCACTACTAGTACTGACTTTAGATAGCCGGGTCATGACTCCTAACTATCCCAACTCAATACAACTGAAATAGGAAAATAAAGAACTGCTCAAACTGTCTATCTGGCTCAAACCCTTAAATTAAAACGATTCATCACCTTCTGGCTGGAAGCTGTGAGCTGACTGAATCTGAATGTACATACTAAGTCTTGTATCCATATTATGAGACAATGTAGCACATAGAGGTATATGTGGATCAGCACTTTGGGAATGTACTGAGTATACTGAGTATATGGGGCGTAATGCAATAAGTAAACAATATCTCAATATCATCATAGTTTATAAAATTATGCATGCTAACATAAATGACTCACATAGCTTGAATAATATCTGAAATATAAATCTCATAAATCATGAATAATGAAATATTTAGTATAAATCTCGTGAGTCATTTCACTTCATTCTAAATATGCATTCTTTCTTTGTTATCAAACTTGTAGTATAGATAATGTCTTAAAATAACATCTTTCAAAACATATACTTTAGTATCATGAAAACTAGGAACTTCTTTGAAAGCTTAAAGATTTTGACACTTGAGAACCTTAGAAATCTTAGACTCATCGCTTTCGAAATACATATGCTTTTATCTTAGATAGAGTGGGGGACTACTTTGGGAGTTTTTCCTAACCGACAAAAACCATGTGAGCTACATGGAGTCCAACGTCTTACCCACGTTGGGAAAGTTGTTCTATCCTTACCATCGGATAGAACATTAACTTTAGTGATCACTATCTTAACCCACTTGGGATAAATCAGAAACCTACGGGGGCACGTAGTTCTGGGGCATGAGACCTCGGAATCAAGCCCAACTCGGTGCTAAATACTACTCCCTTACTTAGCTCAAAACTTAAGAAAATCCACCTTAAAATATCTCAACAATATGTAATGGGAGCAAAAATGCATCCCTTTTATCTCAAAATCAAAGATGCGAATTTCTTTCTTAACTTAGGATCAAAACTCACTTCTTTCTTGAAATCTTGATAGACTTATCATCAAAGCTTTAAAGATCTCATAGTAACAGAAATATAAGAATACTTCTTGTAATTCTTTAAAAGTCATCAATAACTCATATTTCAACAATAAGGCTCAATTCATACAACAAGTCTCGAAAATTCTTGAAAAAAGATTACATGAATGTAGGAATCATACAAATTATGATGTAATTTCTCAATTCAAATTGTATTAGAATAAGGAAATCATGAAATTCAAGATTAGGACCATTCTATAATCTCAAATACTTGAAATATATCAAAATAATTCAAATTTATCTTAAAAATACGAATTCTTTAAGAAAACTACAACTGTTTGGCACAAGAATGAAAGGGTGTTCTTGTTCAAAACCCACATACCTTAATAGACTTGATTTGATGTAGAGAACTTGACCTTCAAACCCTAGGAGATGATCTTGAAAGATTTCTTGAGATTCTTGGATTGTGATGCTAAACTATTGGTTTCTTTCTTGAAGAGGATGACCTTAATTTGATGCTCTTGGGAACTTTTTTGAACTTCTTGGATTAGAGATCTTAGATTATTGCTTATCTTGAAGAAGGAGTAATGGAGTTTTGAGTTTCTTGGGAGATGATCTTAAGAGGAAACCCTAATGTTGTTCTTGTGAATAAAGAGGATTAAGGGTTATTTAAAATGATTTATGATGGTTAAGTATGTGATTTTGATTGTTTAGGTCATGGGAGGTGAAGGAAAAGTCCAAAATACCCTTACTAAACCGTTTCCCAATTGATGAAAATATCGGCTGACGATATTTTGTGATAGGCCGTCAAACTTGTGATAAGTCGTCACAAATGTCGTCACTGGGGGGCTGGAATTAATGGATTTTTGCCTAAGGCTGACGATATTTTGTGATAAGTCGTCACACTTGTGATAACTTATCAGAAATGTCGTCAATGGGGGTGGATTTCTGCGTAAGGCTGACGACATTTGTGATAAGTCGTCACACTTGTGATAACTTATCACAAAATGTCGTCAGTCAGTTTTTCAGGCTGACATGCTGGAGTAAAATGGGCATAACTTTTTGCTTCGGTATCAGATTTAGACGAAATTCATATCTTTGGAAAGATAATTCAAAGATATTTCATTTGATATATAGTAGGCCACCCATTTCTTCATATACGAGGATTTATGCTTGATTAAAGTTAGCTCAAGTTTCGACGCTCATGAAAACTCAAACGATAGGAAAACTTTCAACTTGACCTTGAGTTAGGGGATCTATATGATCTCAATTCATGCTCAAATAGGTTCCCACACTACATAAGTGATTAACATACCAAATTTTCATAGGATTTAAGACTTTTGGAATATCTACACATGGAAATGATGGTTTTTATTTTAGCCCAAAATACAGAGTGTTACATTATCTCCCCATTGGGATCATTCATCCCCGAATGTTTCTCTTTAGGTTAAGAATACAAAGAAGACCGAGTATACACAATTGAAATAACTCATTAAACTGAATCTATATCTTTCTAAACTTTGGCATACTTCGATGAATACATATACTCATGATAAGAATAGCTATCTAACTGAATCTTTGATTAGAGAGGAGCTAAATGACAGAAGGCTATTACCTTCGCCTGAATCTGAGATAAGTTGCCCTTTTTACTTATTTACAAAGAGCTGACTCATGCTGAGAGTTTAGAATTTTCTTGATGTGCTCATGGTGTGACCATACTTATAGACTGCAAGGTGATAGTTTATGCAGGAACAAATCATGAGAAAACAAGGCTAAGATCACACAATGGGAATCACAGTGTCTGAGCTGGAATACTTGGAAAATGAAGATCATTTGGTGAATACTTATGAACTAAATCATGACTAGATATCCGAATTTTGAAACTGATGCCTGATACATATACAGACCTGAATTCGCAATTGCAAAACTATTTAGGAATGACTGTATTTATGAAACTTCTGGGAGTAAAACTAGGCTAGTTTGAAAAAATGGAAATCCATAGAAATCTATGTGCCTGATTGTTAAACTGAACTGTTGTCTATCCAAACTGAATCATACTAGATACTCATGCTCGAGTAGAGGGTTTCTTCAACACCCCTCCAAGGAGTACTAACAATTTGAAGGAGCCAATAATTTTTGTCGAGATCTGAACAGACATCTGAATAAGGGATTACAATATTGCTACAATTCCATAGCTTGGAATCATAAACCTTTGAATCGTAGACTGAGAGGGTAGAATTTACTTGCCTTTAGGCAATGCATCACCTTACTGAAAACTTAGACACACTTCTAAAATATTCTATCAACTATTCCTTTACCCTATAAACCATACTTATCTATTCATCTTCTAATTCTAACAAGGCTGTTGATATTTCCTTCTACTCATGTCTAAACTGAACTAAATTTCCTCACCATCTTCAAGCCAAACCCACAATTATAGGGTACACCACATAACACTTTACTACTAGTCTGAACCGTAATTCAACACACCCTGCACTTCACAACTTCTCTTCTCATGAAAATCCTCATTACTACTCTAACAACCACATTCAACCGTGTACTAGACATTTTACTAATGTTCAGTGCATTCATCTAAATATATAAACATGATGCTAAAACCTCACTTCTGTAACCACATATGCACTTCTAACCACACTCCCCTAAAATACCTTTGTCACAACTTACAAACCTCTATCAAGAACAACTTCCATGCACTACTGCTAAGAAGACATACATAAGATTTCAATTACCCAAACATCTCATATAAAACTTCGACTAACCATGACAGGTATTAAAGACTTGGCTTCAATCTTACTTCACAATATACTGCCTTAGCTAAAATAAGCATACAATGATCTTCTAGTAATAAGAAATGTTCACTCTCCCCATCCAGACAACTGATTATCATCACTATCTTGACCGAGGAAAGGTAATAGAAGGTTAGAACATGAGGGCCCGAAATATAAGGGGATACTATCAATAACTTGACATTCAACTGAGGCTTGAGGAATAGAATAGATAGCATCATGGACTTATCAAAGAAGTATGATCTGAGGACATACAAGAATAAATCCGAATTTCACTGATCATTAAAAGTATTGCTTGAGTACTTGGACCGAACATACTGTAAAGCTTGAGTGCATGCGTTATGAGCTGCATGACCTGAATTTGGAGTTCATAACTTATGGAGTGTGATTCCAACTGCTGAAAGAACTGGAACTCCTCACTTTTGGGAACTAGGAGAGTATATAATTCTCCATCATATGCATGAACAGAATTAAGATCATGGAACTGAACGTAAGACATGAGTAGGTATTGGGACAACTGAAAATACTGAAATAAGATTGGGTCAAGCATTAATGTTTCTCACAGCTATTCTACAACTTACTAGTACATCTACTAGAATTTGAAGGCTTGACTTGGTTACTTATTCTATCATCTCCACCTTAGATGTAAGCCATCACTCTAAGGCTGTGAACCACTATATAAACTCTAGTCTAACTACAATCACTTTACTCTAGAGTTTGGGTTATAGCAACGCATATGATCAAAAGAACTTAACTCGAATGACTACACCTGAAAGCATAAAACCAACTTTTAATACTCACTTCTGAGCTACACCCTATCTTTCTATAGCCTCAATAGTCATCATATAACACTTGAACACTTACTAACTTTGAATCTACATGAGCATCCCTATAGTTAGAGTGCACACCATCTAATGCTTCAACTCTTATTCCTATTAGCTAAATCTTCAAAATTTTAAACTTAGATTCTAACGTTTAACATGGGTACCTCAAAACCTTTGATGGACCATACAACTTCTATCATAGTCTACCAATATCATGCTTGTAAACTTATGTTTCTAAACCATGAGAATCACATTCATACTTAAAAAGGCTCAACATCTTCAATCAAACTCCTTAACTTAGCTATCAAGAACATTACTCATTATCTAACTAGTCTTTCTCCACCTAACCTCTCAACAGTAATACTGACCCCACAATATGCAATAATCCTTAAAAAAATAATGCATCCCCATAGCATCTTGGGTGTACTTCTGCATCATACATACAACATCAAACTTGATTACGAATCAAGTAAACTTATGCTCTTGCATACACTGTTCAAGCCTATTATATCACTTCCCTATAACTAGTATTATTATCCAAGAAATCATCACATCTACCTTCATGACCATCAATCATTCAAACTTAATACATAGTGTTGTTCTCACTTGGAAGCTATAGAATAAAACATCAAAAATAACTAGCCCACTTGAACCTCATAATAACGATAATCGATCATATCATATGGCCTATCTTATTTACAATCCATTACAATATCCTCCTTCTACACATCATTACTATCCACCTATCTATACACCTAAACTTTTTTCATAGCTTTATAAGTTTCAACTAAACTTTCTCTTACAAATCTCAGAAAACTCTAAATTAACAACGCTCATCCACCAAGTACTCTCATCAATAACCTATACTTTCCTAACACAACAAATATCATCAACAACTCTTTCCATACTTTAAGTAAATAACAATTCACCTTCACTAATAACTCCTTCTTTACCTTCTACTAAACTAACACGCAAGGACATATCACTTTATTACTAACTCAATTATATGCACAAAATTCGACTATACATATAGTTAGTAAATTTCCCTTCCCACTTTCTTGTCACTACACCTCTAAACCCTCAGTTTCAACCAACACAAAAACAACAAGTTTCTAGTGAATCGAAATAGGCTTCACACGGCTTCACTAGACTTTGATTTTTCAACAAAACAATGATAACAAGGTTACAAGAGATAGAAAATTAACACACAATATTCAATGATCTAAGAATACACATCTTATTCTGTATTACTTGCATGACTCATATGAGTGAGGACATAACTCTGATCCTGAGAGACTTATAACACACTAGCTTCTTGCTAGCCAATCTGAGAGCATTATTTGGGGAGGAACTAGAACTTATAAATTGTGCTATCTCAAGAATAATATATGGATAGGGAAGTATAGCTTTACATTATAGATTCTAAGGAGGAATCTGGAAGTACATTTGACTTTGGCTTAGTGCACGACTTTTATGAATCATGAATAAAGCATTTCAATCTTTGGAACTCAAAATCACTGATGGTATACTTTCTAGCTCACTTACAATCCAATAACTATCTGTAGAGACTATCTGAGAAAGCACTATCTGTAAAAATTTAAGCTTAACTATTTTTGATACCTTGAAAATAAGGTAGAGATGGCTCGGATAGAGTAAGATAAGAATCTTTATAAGTTTCTTGGAGAGCCTTTCTATAGCATGATCTGAGACTTGAAAGAAGGGGAACATTTCCTAAATGCCCCGTAGCTTCTCAAAGAAAAGTACAAACATCTCTATACCATTCTGTAAGACTCTACTAAACACGGCTTCACAGACACCCTAGGACTCTTGAATCTGGCTCTGATACCAAGTGTGTAATGCCCCGAAATTGGGTCTTGAGACGTCATACGGTGCTTGGGGTCACTTGTGAAACTGAATAAAATGCTTAAATCTGTATAAAATTAGCGAGAACATAAAACTTTTCTGAACTTGATCAATACAAATCTGAACTTTACAAAATTACAACTCTGCTTTTACCAAAATAAAACTGAAACTGGATACATTAACTCTATTGACTGTCTATGAAGCCTCTACTAGTACTGACTTTAGATAGCTGGGTCATGACTCCTAACTATCCCAACTCAATATAACTTAAATAGGAAAATAAAGAACTGCTCAAACTACCTATCTGGAGCAACCCTTGAATAAAAAGAATTCATCACCTATTAATTGGAAGCTATGAGCTGACTAAATCTGAATGTGCATACTAAGTGTTGTACCTACATTATGAGACAATATAGAATATAGACATATCTATGGATTAGTACTTTGGAAATGTACTGAGTATATGGGGGTGCAATGCTACAAGTAAACAATATCTCAATATCGTCATAGTTTATAAAATTATGCATGATGACATAAATAACTCACATAGCTTGAATAATATCAAAAATATAAATATCATAAATCATGAATAATGAAACATTTAGTATAAATCTTGTGAGTCATTTCACTTCATTCTAAATCTACATTCTTTCTTTGTTCTCAAACTTGTAGCATAGATAATGTCTTAAAATAACATCTTTCAAAACATACACTTTAATCTCATGAAAACTAAGAACTTCTTTGAAAAATTAAAGATTTTGACACTTGAGAACTTTAGAAATTTTAGAATCATAGCTTTCGAAATACGTATGATTTTATCTTAGATAGAGTGGAGGACTATTTTGGGAGTTTCTTCTAATCGACATAAACCATGCGAGCAACATGGAGTCCAATATCTTACCCACATTGGGAAGAGCTGTTCTATCCTTTCCATCAGATAGAACCTTAACTTTAGTGATCACTATTTTAACCCACTTGGGGTAAATCAGAAACCCACAGGGGCACATAGTTTTGGGGCATGAGACATCGGAATCAAGCCCAAATCAGTGCTAAATACTACTACCTTACTTAGCTCAGAACATAAGAAAATTCATCTTAAAATATTTCAACAATATGTAATGGGATCCAAAATGCATCCCCTTTACCTTAAAATCAAAGATGTGGATTTCTATCTTAACTTAGGATCAAAACTCACTTCTTTCTTGAAATCTTGATAGACTTATCATCAAAGATTTAAAGATATTATAATAATAAAAATATAAGACTACTTCTTGTAATTCTTTAAAAGTCATCAATAACTCATATTTCAATAATAAGGCTCAATTCATACAACAAGTCTCGAAAATTCTTGAAAAAAGATGACATAAATGTAGGAATCATACAAATTATGATGTAATTTCTCAATTCAAATTGTATTAGAATAAGTAAATCATGTAATTCAAGATTAGGACCATTCTATAATCTCAAATACTTGAAATATATCAAAATAATGCAAATTCATCTCAAAATACGAATTCTTTAAGAAAATTATAGCTGTTGGGCACAAGAACGAAAGGGTGTTATTGTTCAAAACCCACATAGCTTAATAGACTTGATTTAATATAGACAACTTGACCTTGAAACCCTAGAAGATGATCTTGAAAGCTTTCTTGAGATTCTTGGATTATGATCCTAAACTATTGGTTTATTTCTTGAAGAGGATGACCTTAATTTGATGCTCTTGGGAACTTTCTTGAACTTCTTGGATTAGAGATCTTAGATTATTGCTTATCTTGAAGAAGGAGTAATGGAGTTTTGAGTTTCTTGGGAGATGATCTTAAGAGGAAACCCTAATGTTGTTCTTATGAATAAAGAAGATTAAGGGTTATTTAAACTGATTCATGATAGTTAAGTACATGATTTTGATTATTTAGGTCATGGGAGGTGAAGGAAAGGTCCTAAATACCCTTACTAAACCGCTTCACAATTGCTAAAAATGTTCGCTGATGACATTTTGTGATAGGCCATCAAACTTGTGATAAGTCGTCACAAATGTCGTCACTAGGGGGCTGAAATTGATGGATTTCTACATAAGGCTGACGATATTTTGTGATAAGTCATCACACTTGATATAACTTATTAGAAATATCATCACTGGGGGTGGATTTCTTCCTAAGGCTGATGACATTTGTGATAATTCATCACACTTGTGATAACTTATCACAAAATATTATCAGTCAGTTTTCCAGGCTGACATGCTGGAGTAAAATGGGCATAACTTTTTGCTCCAGCATCAAATTTAGGCAAAATTGGTATAGTTGGAAAGATAATTAGAAGAGATTTCATTTGATATATAGTAGGCCACGCAGTTTATCATATAAAAGGAGTTATGGTCGATTAAAGTTGACTCAAGTTTTGACGCTCACTAAAACTAGAACGATAGGAAAGCTTTCAACTTGACCTTGTGTTAAGGGATCTATATGATCTCAAATCATGCTCAAATAGGTTTCCACACTACATAATTGATTAACATACTAAATTTTCATAGGATTTATGGCTTTTGGAACATCTACACATAGAAATGATGGTTTTTATTCTAGCTTAAAATGCGGGGTGTTACAGATATATAGGCCCTTTTAGGGTCTTAATTCATTTTGGAAAGTAGCATATGAGCTTGAGTTGCCTATAGATTTAGAATTCGTGCATCCATTATTCCATGTTTCTTTATTAAATAAGTGTATTGGTGATCCAGCTGTCGTTGTTCCTTTAGAGAGCTTAGATATTAGAATGGACTTTCTTATGAAGAACTCCCAGTTGAAATCTTAGATCACCAGATTCATTGACAAAGGAACAAATAAGTTCCATTGGTCAAATTTCTTTGGAGGAATCAGTTCTTTGACGGAGCTACTTGGGAAGTAGACGCAAATATGCGTACCAAGTATCTTCACCTTTTCTTTGGAAACTTAGACTCAGCTCAAGGTAATAGTTTTTCCTAGAGTTTCTCTTTTTCATTCTCAGTTTCGGCCATATAATCATGTTCATTTCATTGCATGCATTTACAAAATTAGTTCAATCAGTCACCATGTTTCAGGCTCATTAATGTAATTATGTTTAAGTTATGCATGTTCAGTATTTAATCTCGGTCCCTCAGCATTCTCAACTTAAGTAGTGTTCTCAGCTTAATCAGTCTCATTCAATTACGAATATTCTCAAGGGGGAGATATTGAAATACACCATAATTATCTTGGCTTAATTCATCCCATAGTACATGTATAAATGGCTTAGAACCTGAATATTTGGCTAAGTGTTAGAGACTTAGTTTTATTTTTGGCCTCTTAACTCCAAGGGAAAGAAGTTGTCTAGAAAATCCATAGCAAACTCCTCTTATTCATCAGGCCCTGAATCTGCCCCTCTATCTCCCTTTCACTACTTATACCAGGTGTGAGAAACATCCTACAACTGGTAAGCACCCAACTCTACACTCTCACTAGAAGTCGCACCCATAATATTAGTTACCTTCTAAACCATGTTGAGGAACTCCTTCGGATCCTCATCAAACTTAGATCCCAAAAATAGAGGATGGTTCATTTGCGTGAAGTCCTAAATCCTAGTTGCGGTAGTATTAGCCACCAAAATGGCTGGGATGGAAGCTGGCTGATTATTTTAGGTTGCTACTAAGTGAGCTGAGGCAATGAATGCTACTTTGAGAGGCCTTAGCCAATATCTCAGGGTCGATAATTATGGTTCTTGGGTCAGAAACACAAGACACTTAGCCAAATATTCAGATTCTAGCAATGGAGTTATTTGCTACTTATGTTTCATTTCAAAGTAGTCTTGTCATTTTGCCTCACCCAAATCCTTCCAAAACATGAAATTAAAACCCCAAAGGTCCATTATATGCCCCATTATTTATGATTTCTCTTAATTGAAAGTTATTCTCTCTCAATAATAAATCCTAGCCCTTTAAGATTCAAGCTCAAGTTCCTAGAAAACCACTAAGAATTCTTCAATTAAGGTATGTTAGATGTTCATCCATGGGCCCTTTTCACCGATGGAGTCCAAGAATCAGTTTTCAAATTTAAAGTTTTAATTTTTACATGTTATTATGAATTATATCCATGAACTTCCATTAATTTTGACTTTATACCATGTTTACATGTGTTTTTTATTGGAATTTGTTCATGACATATTTGAAGAAAGAAAATTTCATGTTAAATACTTAACCCATGATTTGAGTATTGAAGTTATGTCACTATCATATGTTTTAAACTATTTCCATGCTAACTTATGTCCCTCAAGTGTTTGGTGAAATGCCTAAGTAATGATTTTGAGACAATGCTTACTTATTATGGTTTTAAATGCTCTCATGTGTTCTTATTGATCTTTCTATTGAATCCTGGTGGTTAAGAATACCCAAAAACTTAGTTGTTTATTTAGTTTTAGTATTTTTAGAATGGTTTCATATAAATATTAGAGCATTATTAGTTTAATCAGTATATCATGTTAGCAAGATCAATTCAGTTTAGTAATTAGAGTCAGCTTAGTTAGGAGTAGAATTTAGCACCGAGCGAACCTAGGGATGGGGGATCACCTGCCAGTTGAGGGTGTGACCTTTAGTAGTAGTCCCCATATTCTAGAACTACGTAGCTATCATAGGTTGAGATGTTAACCTTCCAGTTGAGGGTTGACACCTATCTCATTAGGGCCCTGCCAGCTGAGGGTGACCCTTAGTCCTTCAGGATAACACTTTAGTGGATCCACACAGCCAATGTTAGTACCTGTGGCATGGTACTGACACCCTTCTAACTGGGGTCATAGGTTGGACCCTAATTAGCTCATATTGGGGCATGTCGGTTAGATGATAGCTCCCACAGTCTCAGTCCAATATTCAGTTCAGAGTTCAATTTTTAGGCTTGCTTGACCATGGCATACAGTTATTAGTTGTTTAATATTAGTATTTTAGTATTTTAGTTTACTGACTATCCCAATTTCATGTCATATGCTTGGTCATGTACGTTCAAATTTTATAGCTTTCATGCATACTATGCATCAGTTATCTCATACCATACATTCAGTTAATTATTATTCATGCACATGAGCCCAAGTATATCAGCCTAACCTCATTTGTCATAGCAGAACATTCATAGTACTGACCACATACTCGTTACTTGCATTATGATATCTCAAACTATAGGTTCAGAAACTCAGGTTCTCGACCATACCTATATATCCCAACTTACCCTCAACAGCAATAGTGGTGAGTCCTCAGGTTTCGAGGACCATTATTTTTATTTCAGTATGTTCAATTTAGTTGATAGTCAGATTTAGTTAGGAACTTGTCCCATCAACTCCCTAGTTAATTAGTAGAGGCTTTTGGACACTTTCAGTCAATTATTCAATTATCAGTTGTTATTGACAGTCTTTATATTATTAATTTTAGACAGGTGTTTTTAGACTTATGATTTATGAATGTTTGATAAGTTTAAAATCTTATGGAGTATTCAGATTTATTTTATACACATATGTATCCCTTAGCTTCAGTTTGTTCAGTGCTCATAGCAGGTACCAGCTCATTATTTATCTTGTGGTCTCTCGAGATGGTAAGCACCGTGTGGCGTCCAGGGTGTACTCTTGGGATGTTATAAAGATGCCCAACCCATTCTTATTTTGATATTTTTACTTTATTTATCACCATATCTACTCATACTTTACAGTATGTTCAGTTCCATTACCCATGCTACACTCTTAATGATCAACAAAATTTAGTTTATGTTATATATGCCCATCAGTTTAGATCTCTTTAATAAGTCATGTCATTGATACTCTTCCTCAGGCCTTATTTAAATGTCAAAGTTATTATTTCATGCTTCAGGTCCTCATGTCCTAAGATTTCAGTGACTTTCCCTTATAAAATGATAGTAGTGATGAGTAATTGCTAGATGGGAGAGAGTAAATGTTTCTTGTTGACAAAACTCATGTCAGCTTACTGTTACATGTTATAAGGGGTCCAAGACTTAGAAAATTACAGTAAGTGTTGGGACTTAGTCATTTCTAAAGCTCCCAAACTTTGATGATCTTATTTTTGACCTTTCCGATATTTGAACATTAAATTTATATTAATTCATGATTGGGATGGTCAATAGTATATCTCAGGTGATTTTTGGAATTTTTAGACCATCATAAGGGTGTGTTTGGACTTCCAAGATAATAGCACCACTGGGATAAGCCAATGTCGCGCGCCCTAGTCTAATGGTCGGGGTGTCGATAGCAAAGCCCACAACGCATGCTCCATCGTAGCCTCCGTAATTTCTAGCATTTAGTCACGTCATGGTTAGTTGAAAATTGATGTATGTTTTCTTAGGGAAGTTCATGGAAGACGTTATTGATAGAAGTTTGAAGGATATGAGAAAGATGCTTTTATGGGAGCTTGTTTAGAAGGGCATATGTAGTTATGAAGATAGGCTTAAATGTCATATATGTACATATGTGGATGAATGCATTGCACGTTAGTGAATGTCTAGTAAGAGGTTGAATTTATTTGTTGAAGTGGTAAGAAGAATTATTTATTAGGTAAGACATTGTGAAAACACGTGGGCTATTGAATTCATGGTCAGACTAGTGTTATGTGTAGTGCCTTGAGATTCTGAGTTAGTCTTGAACATGGCAAAAGTATGTAGTTCAACTCAGACTTTGGCTAGAGTAGCTATATGTACCCATGTGAGAAGGCATTTAAGAGGAGTAGTATAGTTGAGGGAGTATTTGAGAAGTGTGGCTAAGGTTGAAGATTAACAGTTGCATCGCATACGGCTTAGAAGTTCTATCCTAGCTTATGTTTCATAGGCCTATTTTTCCATGTTACAGAGTTATAGCCATAATAACATTCCTTACTCAAATATCCTATTCAGATCATGCCCAATATTCTTTGCTTACTAATGTTATTAAGACTTATTAGAAAGAGTGTTGAAGAAATACTCCAGTTGAGTGTAAACTTTCAGAATAATTCAGTCCGATAGCCAGTAATTCAAGTTTCGTAATCAGACAAATAAGCTCCTATTGTTTTCGATCTTTCCATCTAGTCTTACTAGTAGAAGTTTCATGAATGTGGCTATTGCATAAGGTAATTGTTCACATACATGTAATTTGCGAATTCATTTCAATCCATGCATCATGTTTTAGATTTAGCTATTTAGTCATGACTCAATTCATAAGTGTTCAGTGCATAACCTTAGTTTTCCAAGTATTCCAGATCAAACAGTGTAATACCCTTTGTATGATCTAAGTCTCATTGTCTCGTGATTTGTGCATACATAAGTTATCACTTCGCAATTTTATATGTAAGATCATATCATAACATTTCATCTCAGAAATCAATTTAATGATAGAAGTGTTATAATGTTTCAGCTCAGTTATATACTTTCTTAGCGGACATATTATGTCTACGTTATTCCATACTTCTAAGACTTCAACGAGTTCCTATCCATCATTCGAGGATGAATGACTCTGAGGGGGAGATAATGTAACACCCTATATTTTTGGGTTAAAATTTGAAGCATTGATCTTACGTGTGTAAGATATATACCCATGATTTACTTTTGAATTCGTATGTCATGAAATTTATCCTAGTTTGTGAAAAGCTTTCGAGGTGAAAAATGTTCATAGGAAACACTTAGAACAAAGTTGAGCTAAGAACCTTTGATTCGTCCAAAGTTTGGTAATCGATTCTGCAAGGGTCTACTTTGAATATGTATAACTTTGGATATACATTGAATTTTTCATCTCAAGACCCAGAAAATTGTAGATAATTGAATTAGCTTTCCAACAATATCAATTTTTCCTTAATTCGATACCCGAGCAAAAAGTAATAGCCCTTTTCGTGAAAGAGATAGTGAGGGTGCGTGATTAGCCCACGGCGCATGCCTCATCGCCCGCCCCTATTTTACAGCATTTGGTTCCACATTTTTAAGGGCAAATGGGTCATTTTTCTCCACTCAAATTCATCCATAACACATAATTAAAGCCCCCAAGGAGCATTATTTTCTCCTTTATACATAATTTCTCTCCAAGAAAGCCTCCCTCCCTCCAGAACAAACCCTAATCTCCATCCAAGAACTTCAAAACTCCCTTACAATATCTTCAAGAAAAAACAAGAGTTAAGTTCCCTAATATAAGAATCTCAAGAAAAGCTTTCAAGATCATCTCCAAGGCTTTCAAGGTCAAGCTTTCTCCATCAAATCAAGCCTATTAAGATATGTGGGGTTATGAACAAGGGATTTCTTTCA
This sequence comes from Capsicum annuum, assembly GCF_002878395.1. Lineage (NCBI taxonomy): Eukaryota > Viridiplantae > Streptophyta > Magnoliopsida > Solanales > Solanaceae > Capsicum > Capsicum annuum. Next base: position 39,274,955 of record NC_061119.1, on the reverse strand, counting down.
CCCTTATGCCCAATTGATGATTTTAAGATTTAATTCACTTTTTTTGAATTAGGGTTCATACCCAAGTATGTATAATCTTTAAGCATGTGATTTCATGAGATTTAAAGCTTTTAGAATATCAAGAAGTGCTTATGTTTATATTTTAACTTACATGATTTATATTATGAATGAGATTGCACTATCTTGACTTGTTATTGTTGAAGTATCTCAAGAATTATATTTAGCATGAAGATTTAATATGAATTTACATGAATTTAAAGTATGGGTTTTAAGCCCTAAGTTGAGTATTGATATTTCTAAAAGATTATGCTTTTAAGTATTCTTTGAATAGCTTATGTCAAGATTTAAAGCAAGAATTGATTATTTATCCTCAGCTAAGATATGGAATCCACATTTATTCAGCCTGATCATGATTTACAGAAAGAGATGCATGACTGGTTTACATTATAAACCCTTATGGTAGTATTTTAAGGTGGATTTCCTACAGTATGAGCATATAAATAATATGTGAGTAATATTTAGCATTGAGCGAGAAGTGTGGGCTTAGCGCATCCTATTTACCCAGAACTACGAGCCAATGTAGGTTTAGTTTATTCTTAATATGGATGAAGTTACAGATAGTGATCACTTAGCTCAGGTCCTACTCTATGGTAAGAGTAGGACGACTCTCCCCAACGTGATATTTTCCTAGGGAGAACAAGACGTTAGACTCCATGATAGCTCACATAGTTTATGTCGGTTTGAAGAACCTCCCAAAATAAAGAGTAAAGCTTTTAGAACTAATTGTTATGGCTCACAAAGTTTATTTAGTATGCTTTATTATTCATGTTTTTATTATTCTTTAGCTTTCAGTTTTATTCAAGCTCAAGGTGAGTCACTTACACTTAGCATGTATTATTTGAAAATATATGAATATATTAAGTTATTATTTTACTTATGCATTCACCCCCATATACTCAATACATTCCAAAAGTACTGATCCACATATATGTCTATGTGCTACATTGTCTCATAAGGTGGGTACCAGTTCTAGTCCACACAACAAAATCAGACAGTGTGAAGCTTCCAGTCAGTAGGTGATGAGTCCCTTTGATTTGAGGGCTCGAGTCCAGCCGACTAAACATATTGCAAGACCAGCCGACTAAACAACATCATGATACGTAATTTCACCTGCATCCACATCAAAAGTTTCAACACCAAGCATAATATCAGTTGTAGTAATACACAGTGAATTCATTTTAAATTCAGGCGTATGCTTTAAAATCTAAAAAAAATAACAATCATATCAATATAAATCTCCAATGCTGATGAGTTTCCTTGAACAACGTATTTTGCATGAATTTTTTCACATATTTATTGATTTTCAATTGAATTGATATAGGATCCGTTAATTCTCTGTACGATGCTCTTTCATGAATCAAAATTCTATCAACTCTATAGCTGTCATACCTAATCTTCAAAACTCAAACTTCTGAATATCGCAACAACATCGATATAGTCGTCATTGAAGATAATTGAAATTTTGGTAAAACGAGATAGAAGAAATTTGTAGTGGTTGAAAATAGTAATCGATATGGTATGATCGAAATTTAAAAGTTGATTGACTATTTTGTTAATTTTGAATATCTCAGACATTCATTCATAAACACATTTCGCGTGATTCACTAGCCAAAATATATGAAAATCCGTTACTTCTATAACTAATTAACCACTCAACTACAAATGTATACAACTACTATGCATTGCGCTTAATTTATCACAAAAAGAAAAATTTTAAATTTTATATAATTTAACTAAGTTGTGGTAAAAAAATGTTACTAGCTACTAAAAATATAGAATTTGTGTAAGTTACCCTAAATATTAATGCTGGTGTATGGGAGAATCACCTTGCAGGCCTATGACCCTCTTTTGAATTATATGAGTGTGTGTGTGTGTATATATGTGTGTGTGTGTGTATATAAACACACACACACATATATATACATACATAAATCATTATGGCAAGGATTTTTAAATATCTAAATAATTGGTTACACAATGGTGACGTGCTAGCTTGCCGCAACTTGACGAATTTACATTTATCTAAGATGGATGAGAAGAAATCAGTCAAATCATTTAGTGTTTTTGTCTTTACTGAAATTAACACTGCCTACAACGTTGTTGATGTTCCTTTGTCCTTCCTGGCCTCTTGATTAAGTCAAATGAAGATTTTGCTTCTACGTCTAAATACTAAGAAGAAATATATTATTAAAATCATATTCCTAATTAAATTTTTGTTAAGAGTTATGCAAAATATAAACTTACCAACTATTTTAAGACGGAGAGAGTATTAACAAAAGGGCTCAAAAGTTTTCAATTTCTAACCTGAAAAAACCCTAGTAATGGCACTACCAAAAAACAGCTCAAATCATAATCTTTTCGGATGATTATGGCTACAATATCCGATGGGAATGACCCACCGGATGAAACAACAAAAAAAATGGAGAAAATAAGGAGAAAGTGAATTCAATAGCCCCAAAGTATGCAGATTTGCTGAAACCTAAAGCATACATGCATGAAAATATTAAGGTTCCTCCAAAGCCTATTGTTATGATGCATGGGAAACCCACAATCACGTGGAAATATTCTGAGGTAAGGAGTTTAATAATATTAGAGAATTTACATTATGCAATAGTGGTTAAGTTTTCATATAGAAAACCAGATGTGCAAGCCTTACAAAAATTAATAAAACACAATGTGGAGTAAATTGAACGCAATATAGGATTTTTAGATTCATGTCATTTATTGATAAGGTTGAATCATTTGGAGGACTATGTTTGAATTTTATCAACAGCTGCATACCATATCAAAATTAATGAAATCTATTGGCAGATGAGAACTCTGAAATGGGATTCTTGGTTTGAACCAGATGTAGAAACTACGATTGGAATTGGATGGATTTCAATGCCAGATTTGCCACCAAACTTTTTTGCCAAGGATGCTATTTTTTCAATAGCTTCAGTAGTATAAAAACCATTGATGGTGGATATAGCCATACAAAATCATACTAGGCCTAGTTGTGCTAGAGTTAAAATAGAAATGGACTTGGTTGCTAACTTCCACACAGAGTGAGAATCAAAGAAGAAGATGAAGATACCGGGAGATAAAATCAAAGTGGATAAATATACAGTATAATTATAAGCCTCAATAATGTAAGGAGTGTTGTATATAGGGCCATAATGAAATAACTTGTTGGAAACTTCATCCAGAACTCTATGAAAAGACTCAAAGGCAAAGCAAAAAGGGTAAGGAAATTAAAGAGGTAGAAGAGGTTCAAACTGAAAAAATGAAAGAAAATGTAATAAGTAACAAGAATCAATGGCAACAAAGAAGAAACAAGTACAAGAAGGACAGATATGGCCATATTCTAGGAGCTATGGAGGAAGAGGGGAAAGATATGGAAATTTCAAATGCTTTTGAGGCCCTAAACCAAGAACACAAGGAATTACAAGAAGCTTCAACCATCCAAAAGAAGACACAAAGTATAAAAGAATGGGTCAATGCCACTTTTGTCAAGGAGCAAGACAAGGCAGTAGAGGAACAGTCAAAGAAGCAGACACAAGTAGAAAGTCATAGCATAGTAAAGAAGAAGCATGTAGAAGTGACAGCAGAACAATCACAAATATAGAAGTTGCAGAAGTCACAAGATCAAGCAATAGTGAATCAACAAGAGTAGGTAGTGGGTAAAGAATTAATGTTGATTATAAACAAAAATGAGGACAAGTAGAAGAAGATAATAGAAGGAGTGGAACCTCTGGAAATGGAGGCAGGAAGTATGATGGAAGTGAGAAATGAAAACAATAAAGATCTGGATGATGAAGATATAGGGGATAACATTGATAAAGTGGCTACTGAAGGGGATTTATCTCCTAAGCACATTAATTCACTGAGTGCAAAGCATGGAAGGAAACAGAAGAATAAAAGAAATAAAGTGGCAGAAAGTGCAATACAGATAATGAGTCAAGCCATCAAAACACTTTCACAATGAATGCATTAATTTGAAATATCAGATTAGTAAATACACAAAAAGCTTTTACAAGGCTCATCACAATGCATAAAAGATATCAGTTTGGTTTTATCGGTTTGATGGAACCATTTTAAGATGGTCAGCAAATAGAGGAGTACAAAGGAAGATTAGGTATACAGCATTCTATGGTTAACAGAACAGGTAAGATATGGGCATTCATGGAGTATAGCATTATTAGAGATGAAGAACAGTTACTTACTCTAAAAGTTGAAAGCCAATTTATGGATTCAATAATTTTTGTCACTCTAGTCTATGCAAAATGCTCTTAGAATAAAAGATTAGAATTGTCGGAGTCTATGAGAGATCTGGCTAGTTTTATCTAGGATCCTTAGATGGTAGGAGGAGATTTTAATGTTGTCAGAAATGAGGATGAGAAGCTTGAGGGCCTACCAGTCACTATTGAAGAGACTAATGACTTTAACCATTGGATTAATACTTGTAATATAGAAGAAATAATTGTTAAAGGCAGCAAGTATACATGGTGGAATGGCCGGATAAATGAGGATTGCATTTTAAAGAGGATGGATAGAGTTTTGGTGAATGATAAAATGTAGGATATTTTTCATGATATAGAGGTAGAATATCTGGTGAGGAGTGGATCAGATCATGCTCCAATGGTGATATAATTTAAAGCTATAGGAGAAAATTTAATTAAACCCTTCAAGTTTTTGAATTTTTTGTTGAAAGAGGAATCATACATGGATATCATTAGGCAAAACTGGAAAACAAATTTTGAAGGAAGCTCATTCTTAAAGTTCCAGAAGAAGTTAAAGAATACTAAATCAGAACTGGCTAACTGAAGCAAACAAACTTTTGGAACTATTTTCCAAGAGATTGCCACATTGGAGGAGGTCATAAAAGTGAGGGAGAAACAGTTTGAATTAGATCCATCAAGTTCAAATGGAACTAAATTGGCACAAGTACATACAGAGATGGAATTACAATTGAGAAAGGAAGAAGATTTTTGGAAATAGAAGTCAGGTTTTTAGTGGTTTAAAGATGGAGAAATAAATACTATATTTTTTTTTCATGCAGTGGTAAAAGGTAGAAGGGCCAAGCTAAGAATTAAAAGAATCTAAAATGCAAAAGGAGTATGGTTGGAAAATCAAGAGGAGATTGTTGAAGGTGCAGATTCCTTTTTCCAACAACAATTCAAAAAGTGGGAGGATGTTGAAGATTTTTCAATGCTGGAAGTTCTTCCAAAGCTCATAACAGAAATACAGAATAAAGATTTGAAGCGAATTCCTACCATGGAAAAAGTGCAAGTAGCAGTAATGGGACTGAATAGAGATAGTGTTACAGGACTTGATGGTATGACATGTGCTTTTTTTCAAGATGCATGGACTATAATAGCAGAAGATATACTGTGATACCCCATATTTTCGTGCTAGAATTCTAACCGTCGTTCCTGAGCGTCTAAGCTCTAATACAAGTGATTCTCAAATGAATACAATTTGTATGATCATTATCCTAGTCTATAGAGTATTTTAGAGGTATAAAATGCTCATAGCAATGACCTAGAACAAAGTTAAGCTCAGACCAATTGATTCATCCAAAGTTTGACATTCGATTCTACAAGGGTTAAATTAAAACGTGTATATCTCTTAATATACATGGAATTTTTCATTCAAAGACCTATAAAATTTTATATAATTGAATTATCTTTCCAACGATACTAATTTCGCAAAAATCCGATATCCGAGCGAAGAGTTATGCTCATTTTCGTGAGAAGCAGTAAGGGTGTGCGATGGGCAATGCGCCGCCCAATCAAATATGTGCGATTGGGAGTGCGAGGCATACTTAAATGTCTGCCATAAGGTGTGCAACGCACACCTTAAGGTTTGCCATGGGTTATGCGCCGCATACCTCACTTCCAAGTGCCAAAAACACCCCTATATATGTCTATAACACGGGATTAAACTCCCATAACACCAAAATAAGTTTACTTTCTCTCAAAATCACCAAGAACATTCATTATGGTTTCAACCTAAAAATTCAAATATCTCAAGATTCAACCATGAGTTTTCAATAATTCTTCAAGATTCAGAATCTCCATTCCGAGGGCTAAAAAAACACTAATTATTTTCACGAATAGAGTCCCAAGGTCAAGAGTTCATTCAAAGCTTCAAGTTTAAGGTATGTGTGGTTTTTCAACAACAACACCCTTTCGTTCTTGTGCCCAAATTGATTTTTCTTTTATGAATATACATGATTTTACATGTTTTGATATGAATTTGAAGCATGAATGTATACCCTATATGGTTTTACATGAGATTATGATACTCTCTATGTTTTGAAAGTTAAATTGAATGAGAATGATGGCATTTTTGTACATAAAGCTGAATTTTTCAGATTTTAAAGTAAGTTATATATATTTATGATGAAAAGCATGAATCTTGAGAAAATTTAATATGATTTTGATGTATGAGACCTTGAGTCCTAATTGGGATTGTACTTTGAGAAATTATGTGCTATAAGCACAATGAGATTTGAATCCCAAAGATAATTTTCTTTACCAAGATGTATGATTATAAAGCTGAAATTTTAAGTTTTAAGTGATTATTTTTGTGCTTATGTCATAAAGTATGAAACTTTGGAAGGTTTTATGGTGATATTGATGTATGGGTTTTTGGAACCCTATATGAGATTATTATTTTGAAAAAATCATGTGTTATAAACACCTTGAGTTTAAATAATTTGAGATGATAAAGAAGCTTTGACCTTTTGGTTGTAAAAAGAGTTGTTTTTGAAACCGAGATGAGAAAAGAAATCCACTTTTATTGATTTATTATGAAAGGGGTAGCATGATGGATCCCGTTGTGAATTGTTGAAATATTTATTAGTGGATTTTCTTTTGAAAAGATCTGAGCTAAGTCCGAGAGTAGTCTTTAGCACCGAGCAGGAGGTATAGCAGGATTGGTTCTTCCCTAGAACTACGTGGCCCTTTAGGTTGTGAGCCTAAGGCTGATTTATATAGTGATCATTAGTATTTTGATTGATGATTTAAAGTCCTACTCTGATGGCAAGGATAGGACAACTCTCCCCAACGTGGGTTAGACGTTCGACTCCATGTAGCTCACATGGTTTATGTCGGTTGTAAGAGACTCCCAATGTGTGTGTGTGTATTCTCCTATCTAATATGAAAAGTCTTATTCTTCTATCTGAGATGAAAACGTATTTGTTTGAAAGACTGAGTTTGAGAAAGTCATTGTTTTTGAAAGATTTAATGAACATACATTCCAAAGAGAATAGTTATGAGATTTGATTGCTTTGATGATTTGGAATCGAGATGGAAGTGAATTGAGATTTATTATGATGACTCACATATTTCACCCAATATATTTTACTCTCTTATGATTATGATGATTTTAATCCGAGCTAAGTGAATCATTTATATCAACATGCATAATTTTATAAACTGTGATGATATTAAGATATTACTTTATATATGCATTGCACCCCCATATTCTCGGTACGTTTCCATGGTACTGACCCACATATTTATATGTGGGCTATATTTTCTTGGAATATAGGTACAAGTTATAGTGTATATCTTAAGATCGAGTCAGTTTACGGCATCCAGTCAGCAGGTGATGAGTCCTTTGATTCAAGAGCTTGAGTTAGTTATACAGTTCGAGAAGTGTTGTATTTTCTTTATTCAGTCGTATTAAGTTGGGTTATTGGAGATTCATGAACTGGCTACCTACAGTCAGTACTAGTAGAGGCTTCATAGACAGCCAGTAAAAGTTGATGTATTCCATTTCAGTTTTGGTTGTAAAAGTAGAGTTGTAATCTTATAAATTTAGTTTTGTATCTATCATATTCAGAAAAGAGTTATTTTTTGTAAATTTGTATAGATTTATACTTTTTGTTCAGTTTCTTATGAGTTATGCCAGTAGAAGGGTTAGCTTGGGGTCACTTGTGATCCTAAGCACCGTGTGACATCTCGGGACCTGATTTTGGGGCATTACAAACTTGGTATCAGAGCACAGATTTCAAGTGTCCTAGGGTGTCTATGAAGCTGTGTCTAGTAGAGTCTTACGGAACAGTACGGAGACGTTTGTTCTTTTCTTCGAGAGGCTACAGGGCATTTAGAAAATGTCTCCATTCTTTCAAGTCTTAAATCTTGATATAGAAATGTTCTCCAAGAAACTTATGCAGATTCTCATCTTACTCTAGTCAGGCCATCTCTGCCTTATTTTCAAGGTATCAGAAATAGTGAAGCTTAAATCTCTATAGATTGTTATGTTCTTGTAAGCGAGCTTGAAAAATATCCCATCAGTGCTTTTGAGTTTCGGAAACTGAAGTGCTTTATCAGGCCTGTAGAAATCGTACACTAAGCTCGAGTTAGATATGCTTTCAAATTTCTCCTCAAAATCCATAATGATAATCTATACTTATCTATCTATTTACTGTTCTTGAGGTAACATGTTTGGCAAGTTCCAGTTTCTCCCCAGATAATGCTTTTATAATTGCTAGCAGAAGTTTCAGAAGTTTCATAAAGTGGCTTGAGAGGAGCTTTCTAGTATGTTATAAGTTCATCATATTTGAATTTATACCCTTGTTCTTATGAGTTACTTAATTAAGACAGAGTAAGGTGTATTCTTAGATCATTGAATCTTGTGTGTCAAGTTTCTATCTCTTGTATTATGTAATCTTGTTATCATTATGTTTGTGAAAAATCAAAGTCTAGTGAAGCCATGTGAGTCCTATTTCGATTCACTAGCATAGTTGCTTTGTTATTCATCTAATTTTCTTGTTCAAAATACACAACCAAAGTCTAGTGAAGCTGTGTGAGGCCTATTTCGATTCACTAGCAACTTGTTATTTATCTTGTTGTTTTGGTGTTAGTTGAAAGTGTAGGTTTCTGTGTAGTGACAGAAGTAGTAATGTTTAGTTGAAAGTCTTGTGTTAGGTGAACTTGTAGGTTTATAAGTGTAGTGGCAAGAATGGTGGTAAGGGCGATTTATTGAATATGTATAGCTGAATTTTTGCTTATGATTGAATTAGTAATGAAGTGATATATCCTTGTTTGTTAGTTTAGTGAAAGTTAGAGAAGAAGATTTTAGTTAAGGTGGATTGTTGTTTGCTTGAAGTATGAAAAGAGTTGTTGATGGTGTTTTTGGTGCTATGAAAAGAGTTGTTGATGGTGTTTTTAGTGCTAGAAAAGTATGGTTTATTGGTGAAAGTACTTGGTGGTTGAGTATTGTTACTTTAGGCTTTTTTGAGATTGCAAGAGGAAGTTTAGTTAAAATTTATAGAGTTATGAAAGTAATTTAGGTGCGAAGATGGGTAAATAGTAATAATGTGAAGAAGGAGGATATGTTAATGAATTATGAATAAGATAGGCCATATGATTATGATCTATTGTCATTGTGTACTAGTTTTTCTTAATGTTTTATTTTATAGTTTTGAAGTGAAAATTATGTGTGAGATTGAGTTGTAAATCATGTTTATCTCTAGACATTAAGTTTGAACAGTTGATGGTTTGGTGGTTGATGCTAATTATATGGAGGTGATCTAGTAGGCCTGAACAGTGTATGCAAAAGTGTAAGATCATGTGTTCATAATTAAGTATGATGTAGAGATGTGCCCAAAGAGCTATAGGGCTGCATTATTTTTTTGAAGATTATTGCATATTGTGTGGTTAGTAGTAACATTGAGTTGCTAGGTGGAGAAAGGCTAGTTAGATAATTTATGTTGTTCTTGATAGCTAAGTTAAGGAGTTATGATTGAAGATGCTGAGTCTTTTTAGTATGATTTTATTCTCATGGTTTAGGAAAAATATAAGTATAGAAGTGTGATCTTGGTAGGCTATGATTATGTGATTAGAGATGTAGATATGGTTGCAAATGAGAGTGTAAGTCTTTGATGATGATTATTCAAGCTAGGAAGTTAAGGATGGCATATGGATGGGTTGTTCAAGAATGAAGTCGGTAAGTTCGAAATTAGTTTATTCTTGTGAGTTTAGCAATTATTTGTAGATCTTAGAATGATGAAATTATGGCTTAATCTCGAGAATATGTGGAGTATGCCTTTAGGGGTATTTGCCTTAAAGTTATATGTGGTTTTAATGATAAGCTTGAATGTCATGTTGGGTGTAACATGATGTATGCAATATGCACTAGTGAATCCATATCAAGAGTTTTAAATTAGTCATTGAAGTAGTAAGGCATGTTATGCTTAGGGTGTGAGCTCTAAGAAGATATAGAATATTAAACCTTATGGTTTAGACTAGTATTGTGGTTTGGCATGTTGTATCTTGTGATTTAGTGTTAGGCTTGATCATGGTGAGAGAACTTAGTTTAGTTTAGACCTTAGTAGAAAGATTTCGCAGTGCCAATATGAGAATTATAAGTTAAATCAAATGAGTATGGCATTTAAGGGGAATAGTATAGTTAAGAAAGCATTTGAGAAGTGATGCTAAGCTTGAAAGTAAGAAGTTGTGTTGCCTACGGCCTAGCAATCCTATCCTAGTTTATGAGTTATATAATTATATTCCATGCTATAGATTTATATCAATGTTGTAATTCCTTAGTCAAATGTCTTGTTCAGAGCAAGCCCAAAATTCTTTGCTCCCTAATGTCAATAGAATTTCATAGAAAAGTGCTGAAGAAATACTCCATTTGAGTATGGGTAGTCAGTATGATCCATTCCATATAGCCTGCAGTCTAGTTTAGCAAGCAAGGAGATAGGCTCCTATAGATTCTTAATTTTTCAGCTAGTCTTACTATCCGCAGTCTTATTCGTATGTACATTCCAAGAGGCAATGTGTTTGTGTCCAATTAAACTATGAATTCATCTCAGTTCATGCATCAGTTTCAGTTTCAGATATTAAGTCATGATTCAGTTTGTAAGTATCCTGTGTAGTATCACAGTCTCTTCCTTTATTATCATTTGGGGACGAACGATCCCAAGAGGGGGATGTTGTAATACCCTGAGTTTTCATGTCATAAACCTCTCATCCTTTCTCATGAGATCAGATCTAGTGCAAAGTAATGGTTACTCATAAGTTGACACTCTCATTTCTATCTTAGCCATATAGTTATTTTTCTTGAGGATTCATGCACTTACAGACTAGTTCAGTAGCTCATTATTCTTGAGATCCAGTGATTCAGTTCTAGCAGTTACACATGATAGCTTGAAGACTAATATTCCTCTGTGTTTCAAGTTAATTATCCACATTCGAGGACGAATGTTCCTAAGGGAGAGATAATGTAATACCTCATATTTTTGTGCTAGAATTCTAACCGTCGTTCCTGCGCGTCTAAGCTCTAATACAAGTGATTCTCATGTGAATACAAGTTGTATGATCATTACCCTAGTCTATGGAGTAGTCTAGAGGTGAAAAATGTTCGTAGCAATGACCTAGAACAAAGTTGAGCTAAGACCAATTGATTCATCTAAAGTTTGACATTTGATTCTACAAGGGTTAACTTCAAATGTTTATATTATATATACATGAAATTTTTCATCCCAAGACCTATCAAATTGTAGATAATTGAATTAGCTTTCCAATGATACTAATTTCGCAAAAATTCGATACCCGAGCAAAAAGTTATGCCCATTTTTATGAGAGGCAGTAAGGGTATGCGATGGGCAATGCGCCGCCCAATCAAATGTGTGAAATTGGGAGTGCAAGGCATACTTAAATGTCTGCCATAAGGTATGCGACGCATACCTTAAGGTCTGCCATGGGTTGTGCGCTGCATACCTCACTTCCAAATGACAAAAACACCCCTATATATGTCTATAACACGGGATTAAACTCCCATAACACCAAAATAAGTTTACTTTCTCTCAAAATCACCAAGAACATTCATTAGGGTTTCAACCTAAAAATTCAAATATCTCAAGATTCAACCATGAGTTTTCAATAATTCTTCGAGATTCAGAATCTCCATTCCGAGGGCTACAAGAAACACTCATTATTTTCACAAATAGAGTCCCAAGGTCAAGAGTTCATTCAAAGCTTCAAGTTTAAGGTATGTGGGGTTTTTCAACAAGAACACCCTTTCGTTCTTGTGCCCAAATTGATTTTTCTTTTATGAATATACATGATTTTACATGTTTTGATATGAATTTGAAGCATGAATTTATACCCTATATGGTTTTACATGAGATTATGATACTCTCTATGTTTTGGAAGTTGAATTGAATGAGAATGATGACATTTTTGTACATAAAACTGAATTTTCCAGATTTTAAAGTAAGTTATATATATTTATGATGAAAAGCATGAATCTTGAGAAAATTTAATATGATTTTGATGTATGAGACCTTGAGTCCTAATTGGGATTGTACTTTGAGAAATTATGTGCTATAAGCACAATGAGATTAGAATCCCAAAGCTAATTTTCTTTACCAAGATGTATGACTATAAAACTGAAATTTTAAGTTTTAAGTGATTATTTTTTTGTGCTTATGTCATAAAGTATGAAACTTTGGAAGGTTTTATGGTGATATTGATGTATGGGTTTTTGGAACCCTATTTGAGATTATTATTTTGAGAAAATCATGTATTATAAACACCTTGAGTTTAAATAATTTGAGATGATAAAGAAGCTTTGACCTTTTGGTTGTAAAAAGGGTTGTTTTTGAAACCGAGATGAGAAAAGAAATCCACTTTTATTGATTTATTATGAAAGGGGTAGCATGATGGCTCCCGTTGTGAATTTTTGAAATATTTATTAGTGGATTTTCTTTTGAAAAGATCTGAGCTAAGTCCGGGAGTAGTCTTTAGTACCGTGCGAGAGGTATAGCAGGATTGGTACTTCCCTAGAACTACATGCCCCCCGTAGGTTGTGAGCCTGAGGCTGATTTATATAGTGATCACTAGTGTTTTGATTGATGATTTAAGGTCCTACTCTAATGGCAAGGATATGACAGCTCTCCCCAGCGTGGGTTAGACGTTGGACTCCATGTAGCTCACATGGTTTATGTCGGTTGTAAGAGACTCCCAATGTGTATGTGTATTCTTCTATCCAATATGAAAAGTCTTATTCTTCTATCTGAGATGAAAACATATTTGTTTGAAAGACTGAGTTTGAGAAAGTCATTGTTTTCGAAAGATTTAATGAACATATATTCCAAAGAGAATAGTTATGAGATTTGATTGCTTTGATGATTTGGAATCGAGATGGAAGTGAATTAAGATTTATTATGATGACTCACATGTTTCACCCAATATATTTTACTCTCTTATGATTATGATGATTTTAATTCGAGCTAAGTGAGTCATTTATATCAGCATGCATAATTTTATAAATTGTGATGATATTAAGATATTATTTTATATATTCATTGCACCCCCATATTCTCGGTACATTTCCATGGTACTGACCCATATATTCGTATGTGGGCTATATTTTCTCGGAATGTAGGTACAAGGTATAGTGTACATCTTCAGATCCAGTCAGTTTACGGCATCCAATCAGCAGGTGATGAGTCCTTTGATTCAAGAGCTTAAGTTAGTTATACAGTTCGAGAAGTGTTGTATTTTATTTATTCAGTCGTATTGAGTTGGGTTAGTCGGGAGTCATGACCCAGCTACCTACAGTCAGTACTAGTAGAGGCTTCATAGAAAGTCAGTAGAAGTTGATGTATTCCATTTCAGTTTTGGTTGTAAAAGCAGAGTTGTAATCTTGTAAATTTAGTTTTGTATTTATCATATTCAGAAAAGAGTTATTTTCCGCAGATTTGTATAGATTTATACTTTTTGTTCAGTTTCTTATGATTTATGCCAGTAGAAGGGTTAGCTTGGGGTCACTTCTGATCCTAAACACCGTGTGATGTCTCGGGACCTAATTTCGGGGCGTTACATATACACCAGATGGTTACAGCTTTCTTTTGTGGACAAGAGCTACCAAGGTTATTACTCACACTAATTTGGTGTTATTACCAAAGAAGTTAGTAGTAAACACATTTTCTGACTTTATACCTATTTCACTAAGTAGTTTTATGAATAAGGTCTTTTCTAGAATTTTGCATGAAAGACTAAAGAGTCTATTGCCTGATATAGTATATGAGAAATAAGCTGGATTTGTGTAGGGCAGAAGTATAGCTGAAAACATTCTGCTAGTACAAGAAATAGTATCAGAAATTGGGAAAAGAGGGAAGCCACCTAACATAGTGATGAAATTAGATATAATGAAGGCTTATGATAGGATTGAGTGATTTTTTCTTAGTAATGGACAACCTAAAGGTTTTTTCAAGTCATCTAGGGGACTAAAGCAAGGAGATCCTTTATCTCCTACATTATTCATCATAGCAACAGAAGCGTTATCAAGAAGCTTGAAACAGTTATTAGTCAGTAAAGACTTTAAGTCTTTTGGATCATTTTATGTAAGGCAGAGATGGCTATATTGCAAATGGTCACAGTAACACTAGAGAAGTATGAGAGGATTTCTGGTCAAAAGATCAATAAGGAGAAAAATGCCTTATATTTTCATAAAAAGGTCTCACATGGAGCAGTGGTGGTAATAGAGGTAGCAACAGGTATTTTGAGACAATCCTTTCCCTTTACATATTTGAGATGTCCAGTTTTCTATAAGAGAAAGAATAAATTGTATTATTAGCAGATCATGACTAGAATTAAAAATAAGCTTCAGGCATGGAAAGGAAAATTGTTGTCATTTGGAGGTAGGACAGTACTAATTTAGTTTAAAATAAATAGTAAAGGTAAGAGAATTTACCTTAAATCTATAATTAAATTTATTGTATAAAAGTAATATTTTAAAATAAATAGTCATATAATGTTATAAATTAAATTTAATATATGAGCTTGTCATATTAATACGAATAAAATTTGCATTTTATATGAGATTTTGTTTGTCTTATTTTTAAAATTTGTTATATATATAAAAAATACATAGAAAAAATTACAAATCACAATAATTAAAAACCTAAAATAATTAAAAGACAAAAATCTTGTTGACTTTTGAAATTGTATCGATGCTACATAATTTGGGACAGAGAAGTCTGAGAAGTGTCACGATTATGGTTATTGTAGGCGTATTAAAGTTCAGAAGTTCAAGGGGATATTTGTAGGATGCGTCGGGATAGGGCGACGGGGCCAGATGAGATTCCAGTGGATTTTTGGAAGAGCACTAGTGTGGCACGTTTGGAGTGATTGACAAGGTTGTTTAACATCATTTTCAGGGCGATGAAGATGCCTGAAAAGTGGAGGTGGAGTATACTAATTCCATTATATAAAAAAAATGAAGACATCCAAAGTTACAACAACTATAGAGGTATTAAGTTATTGAGTCATACTATGAAGGTTTGGGAAAGGGTGGTAGAGTTAAGACTTAGAAAAATCGTGACTATCTCTAAGAATCAGTTCGGTTTTATGCCAGGTCGCTTGACTACTGAGGCCATTCGCCTTGTTACAAGATTAGTGTAGCAGTTTTGGGAGAGGAAGAATGAATTGCACATGGTGTTTATTGATCTTAAGAAGGCATATGACAATATGCCAGGGAGATTCTGTGGAGGTACTTGGAGGCTAGTGGTGTGTCTGTGGCGTACATAAGGTCGATTCAAGACATGTATGATGGCACGAAAACTCATGTAAGGATGATAGGTGAAGATTCAGAGCACTTTCTGATTTTGATAGAGTTGCACTAGGGATCGACTCTTAGCCCTTTTTTATTTACCTTGGTGATGGATTTTTTGACACGACATATTCAAGAGAGTGTCTTGGTGTATGTTATTTGCTGATGTTGTGGTATTGATTGACGAGACTTGAGGAGAAGTTAATGATAAGTTGGAGATTTGGAGACAGAACCTTGAGTCTAAAGAATTTCGGTTAAGCAGGACCAATACAGAGTACTGGAGTGTAAGTTTAGTGATGTGGCGCATGAGGCTGACGTGGTTGTGAAGCTGGTCTCTCAGGCCATTCAGAAGAGGGAGAGGTTTAAGTATCTGGGGTCTATGATTTAGGGCAATGGTGAGATTGACAAGGATGTCATGCATCGTATTATGGCAGGGTGGTTGAAACATAGACTCGCTTCAGGAGTTTTATGTGATGAGAAGGTGCCCCCAAAGCTTAAAGGTAATTTCTACAGAGTGGCAGTCCGACTAGCTAAGTTGTATGGAGCGGAGTGTTGGCCAGTTAAGAAATCCCACTTCCAAAATTTAAAGGTGACGGAGATGAGGATGTTGCGAGAGATGTGTGGTCATACCAAGAAATATAGGGGGAGGAAAAGATGCAAAATGTGAGTTTACGTTGGTTCAGGTACGTGATGATGGGGGGTTCTGATGCTCTAGTGCGGAGATATGAGACACTGGCTATGGATGATTTTAGGCGGGGTAGAGGTAGGCCGAAGGAATATTGGAGGGAGGTGATTAGGTATGATATGAAGCAGTTACAGCTTACGGAGGACATGACCCTTGATAGGAAGGTGTGGAGGATGCGGATTAGGGTAGAGGGTTAGGGGGTGGGAGTGCGTCAGTAACAGTAGGGGAGCGTTCTTTATTTGTTTCTGAAGTTTCTTATTCGTGGTGTTGAGTGGTGTCTATGATTTCGAATTTATAGTTTTTAGTATTATCTTGTGGCTAGCGTTGTTAGTTTATTTTGCATACTGGACAAGTTTATATGCATTTATGTTTTGTGTTTGTTATATTGTTATTAGTTCTAAGCTGAGGGTCTATCGGAAACAGCCTCTCTACTTCATCTGAGGAAGTGGTATGATCTGCGTACACTCTACCCTCTCCAAACCCCACTAGGTGGGAATACACTGGGTATGTTGTTGTTGTATATCACACATCAGGCTATCGTGTGAAATTTGGCATTTCCATGGATTTTATCTAGTTCAGTCTAACTGTGTACTATATTACATAAGACCGATTGTGGTTATTCATACGGGTGAAAAGTTTGTTGCTTGATGACCATTAAGCTTAACTACTGGAAAGAGTTACTAGTCAAAAAAACATTTGAACTATCCCTTTAATGCACACTTCACACATGAACTTATCAGTTGTTCCTTTTGCTAGCTGAACAGTAATCATCTATGTATTAAAACACACCTCGAAGCTGACCAGTTCAACTATTAACTGCTCACCTTTTTCTTTTTGAACCATCCCCATCTATTCTTTTCTGTCCCTCAATTTATGCATATTAAAACCACAAAATGATACTAGACAGTTAATTGAACCACCTCTTATTACACATTGTATATGTTACAATACATTAGTCAATAACAGGAGAAGACTTGGACTGGAACTAAAAATATACAGTGCCAAGTGAAATTTACGCATGCTATGCATATGTAAAATAACAAACTTGGTGTTGTTTTCACAGTAAAATTTGGTTTACACATATCGTGCGACTTGACTTCATGAATTAAGCCAAAAGAAAATTAGAGAGACAACAAAATGAAAATGCAAAGCATGGACAATTGGATACAACATTCTTCTGTTTTAACTTCTTTTTGCGTTTCACTTCTGAGTTCTTAATTCAATCACCAAACAAGCAGAATGGGATTATTAAAATGAAGTACAGTGGATGGCCAGGAGAGTGAATAGCAAAAATCCCAAGTGGGCTGTGTTGGGCTTCATCTTTACTGCTGTTGTATATCACATATGGATGGAAAGGAATGCACGAAGATTTCAACAAAAAAGTCGAAGAAATGAAGATAGAACAAATGAAAGTCTTAGAGGTTCATCTTGTAGGCCAAAGCTACTGTAAATGGCAGCCAATATTAGCTAAACATAATAGATTTCCTTGTAGATGACTACCTAGCTATTGATTAGGCATGATATGTTTAGCATGATTCAAATAGGTCTATTTTGAAACTCCTGTCTCTATAGTCCATTAGAGCAGGCTGTGTACAGATGCTAATTTGGTTGAATAAAATCTTTCGGTTTGACCAAAAACAAGGAAGAGGTTTGGGGAGGGGAGCGGCCAGAGAGATATTAAGTCCAACAAAGCATAGCAGTAACTACTACATGATAAAAGGTCCACAAAAGTTGATGGTCTTGGGGTACTATCCCAGCAAATCAAATGTTTGAATAGTGTCGTTGAATCTGCACGACACTTGAACGGTTTTCCAGCATAGAGCAATAGAGGGATAGGGGGTGCAAGAAACCTACATCAATGAGATACATGGATTGACAATTCACTGATCTCCCAAAGTTCCAAGGAAAAAAAAGTGTGCGAGACGCCTAAATCTGTCAGTTAAATGGATTAAGATTTGCCCATCTTCCGCGGTTAATTCTGACTGTGACCTTAGATCTCACCATCCCAGAGCTCTTCAAGTGTTCTGTACTGGCCATACTTCTCGTGAACAAATGAAGTGCCTCTCAGCAGCCTTGCCTGCATAATGTTCAACAGTGATGTCAATAATCCATGAACTGCATCAATAAAGTTCATAATCAAAATATCTGGCAGATGGCCTTATATAGCCAACACTTATCGCAACCATCCAGGAAGCTTAAAGAGTCTAGTGAAGCAGTGCACAAGAAGTAAGGTCATTCACTTTATTTTGGTCCCGAGGGGAGGGGGTTGGATGTATAACTAGCACAAGATAGTATATGGTCATGCATAAATTAGACATTCATTTAATGCTATGAATCTGTCATTAGTAAAGAGGTATCAAAGAACTCATGACTACTAGTCTAAAAGCCATTCCTTCTGCACAATGCAAGAATCTTTCATGTTCCTTTGTCTATTTTTCTTGCTTCATTTCCCCACCGAGGAACAGGGGATAGCTTATCTACCATCTACTGAGAAGATATATGGTAAATTTCTAGGTCCATATGCACATTCACATTTGAAATTAATATGATAAGAGATAACAAAATAACAATTGCAATCACTAATATCAAAAGAAATTGCATTACAACTAAAGGATTTACCTGAGGGATTTCAGAGAACTTGGCAAGCAAGTCATCAGGTATAGACCAGTCCAGTACATCAAAATTCTCCTTAATCCGTGCTTCATTTGTGCTCTTAGGAAGTACACTCTGACCCATCTGAATGCCCCAACGAAGACAAACCTGTGCAGGAGTCTTGCCCAATTTCTCAGCAACTGAGATTACAGCTGGCTGCTTTAGCACGTCACTTTTAAGCCATGTTGTACCTGGAGAACCAAGCGGCGAATAGGCCTGAAATAAAAAGGTGTCAAAAAGGATTAAAAACAATAACAACTCGTTGTCAATATACTAATGAAGACAGAAGATGATTAGTCAATAGATGCCAACTACTAGAATCAGGGAACAAATTAATTTCATCCACTCCGAACAATTGTTCATAGTAATCAAATGAAAAATGGAAATTGGGAAATCAAATGAATCTTGACCACAATGTACATAAGTAAAAGTGCTTCAGAAATGAACTCACAGATAGGTGCACTCCCTTGGATTTACAGAACTCTCGTAATTTGGCTTGTTGCCACGAAGGATGGCACTCCACCTGGTTGACAGCAGGAGGAATACGTGCTTCTTGCAAAAGATCTCCCAGTTTCTTTGTAGAGAAATTGCTAACACCAATGGCTCTAGCCTTCCCAGAATCATAGACTTTTTCCATTGCTTTCCATATGTTGTGTATGTTGGTTGGCATAAGATTTTCAGGTTTAAAGTCAACCGATCCAGGCTTCATACTGACAGGCCAATGCATCTACAGAAACCACATAACCAGAAGACAAGAAGGGTGGAAAAAGGAACATAAGTCTCAGTTTATAAACTGGAACACCATTTAATACCAAAAAAACACAAAGAAACAAGTAAATCACTTGAATATGGGAAATTAGTGAACCCCCTGTCTGCTGTTTAAAATTTTTTCCAAGACACATAGAAGTTCTCAATGCACTATCTATAGTTCTCAGGAGCATCTTGTCGGCTCTTAAATTTAGTTCTGGGGCATCTACATCAGGGAAGAGTGGGAGCATATTGCAGCAAGCACTTCGTAAAAGTATATTCTATTAATTTAGCAATATGGTTTGAACTTGTTGGTTATGTTAGAAACACAAGCAGAAAGAAATTTCCCATTAAGCAATACTTACAAGGTACAGATCAACATACTCCAGCTGCAAGTTTCCTAGAGTTCTGTCTATTGCGACTGGTACATCTTCAGGTGCATGATCAGTGTTCCTACAAAAAGTGAATACACTAAAATATATGAGTATCCTGAAATACTTTGGAAACCACAATGATGGGAAAAAACAGAGGCCCACCAACATCATTATTGCTAAAAGACAGCTTTTAAAATAGTTATTGAATTACCAAGCTAAACAATGCTAAGCAAAAGACCAATGATTAAGGATTGATGAGAACAACTCCACAAAGTTGAACAAGTTTAACTTCATAATGGAAAGAAATTGACTCGGCATATTTGAATTTTAGGGCGAACAACAAGGAGGTAAGTGGTTATAGGAATATATGAATACATACCAGAGTTTGGATGTAATGAATAGCTCTGACCTCTTGACAACACCTTCGTTAATCAACCTCTTCAAAACTTCACCTATCTTTGAAGAAGAAGAAGAAGGAAGAAATTTAGATAAGGAAATACATTTAGTGACAGGTTAATTTAGAAAGCAGGCTATATTTTATACATTCTAACGAAATGAAACTTTGATTGAATAATTTTGATAAATCAGACCAGAAAATGGTAATGACAGATTGATGTGGAAACGAATGATAATCATTGATCACCTTTATGAAGTCCAAAAATATCAAAGATTGACACTAGAATTTTACACAAGACCTTAATATTATAGGCAGAATGTCTATCGGGTAATGACACCAACAGGGCACCTAACATCCCACCTTAATGACTACTTTGTAAATGTGCCGATTATTCATATCTTAACATAAAGCAATAATTTCCCATGTTGCAGCAACATTTCAGGAAGAGTAAACGAGATATGTTAAAGCTACATTTACGCTTGGAACTGAGATTTGTAAGTGATAACTAAATGAGCCCCTCTATCATGCCGTCTCGGAGCAAGACATTCATTGGTTGCAAAACAACCAACTTACTGCAGTTCACTTTTTTGTTTTTGGGGGTGGGGGGTGGGGGGGGGGGGGAGTAAATAAATAAATGTCTCCCACTACAATGGTCTAAAATCCTTTCAGAAACGATACTCATATGGTTTGATATGACCCCAACCCTCCAACAGATTATTGTCCCTAAAACGAAAATGCTCCACATATAAAGGGGCGCGTTGTAGTATAAAATAATTAACAGTAGTGTCAGTTCTATAACAGTTTACATTTTAACCGCGGACTTCAATGCTATGAAGAGCTCAGTATGATTTAAGCCAGATTACCTCCTTCTCATTTTTATAAACATGAGCACAATCAATATGCCGGTAGCCAACCTGTAGCAACATGAAAAAGAGAATGGTTAGGTTGTGTCAGAATGCCAAAATCACTAAGTTGCAAGTGACACTTCCAAGTGGTTGAACTCTTAGGACTACTCCTGAGTTACTTCAGTAGCAACAGAACTTCCTAACATTTATTTTGCCGCATATGAGTAAGAACTATGATACAGTAAACAGTTCCGCAGAAGAGCAATGCACCCACTAATACAGATTCCCATCAACTCAAATAAAAGTTTTTAGACCGACGCACGGTTTCATCTCTCAGCATATGTGAACACATATTTCCTGTACATTTTTCCACAATTGAACGGAATACCAGTGTAAGCTTCACGAAATAGTAAATATTAAAGGCAAAAAGCGTTCAGAAAATGAATTTCTACTTTTGAACCTAACCACCTCTAAATGTAAGAACTTCTACTAATTGTCTTCAAATTATTAGTATAAAGAAAAACCACATCCAGAAATAATACAACTGCTTACCAGAGACAATCTCTCTGTGCAAGAGACTTAGGAATTAGCACTACTTCCAATTCAAACAGAGTACTCCCTCTGTCACATTCTATGTGACACACTACCCTTTATAGCTTATCCGAAAAGAAATGACATCGCTCAATTTAGAAACAAATTCACTATAAACTTTTCATTTTATCCTTAATGAGATAGTCATACCAATGTTTATGACTCATATACTACACGTCTGAGAAATTGTTTTTTTCTTTCTTAAAATATACCACACGTCTGAGAAATCTTTTTTTTCTTTCTTAAACTATGTGCCTAAAAAAGTTTTTTGGACTTCTGAGGCAAAATCCACTCCATGGTCAGCTTAGGATACTAATAATTTAAGGACGAGTACCAGCAGAACATATCAAAAAATATATAAATTCATCTTTACTCGAATAAGCTTTTTTTTTTTTTCCTAGACTTATAAATTAAACAAAACTTAACAAGTAATTATGAGTTTAGCACCAGCTCTATGCACTGCATTTTTATAGGGATCGTTTGGCACTATATTTTAAAAGCAGAATGCATTTTCTATATGATGTAAGTCTCTACTAAAGCGTGTGATATATTTAAAGGTAAAGAACATTCAAAATTACGAATACCAAATTTTTAATTATAAACTAAAATCATAGTATTATAATTATTACACAGTCAAGAAAAGTTTTGTGAATAAGTCCTGAGCCTCAAATTTTTCTTAAGAACTAAAGCACTCACCCTAGAAAACATAAGCCACAGATGCTCAAACCACATTAAATCGACTCACATTGAAGTAAAAGACAGAGTATCAACTGTTAATTCATAAATAACTAGATCTACACCACGCGCTCATACATTTAGATACACAGATTTATGGTGAGAGATTGCGAGAGAAAAAACTTGATAGAAAAATTAAAAATATCAAAATTACTCCAAATAACAAATACAGAAGGGAGCCCTGAAGCAACTGGTATAGTTACTGTCATGTGAGCAGGAGGCCACGGATTCAAGCCGTGGAAACAGCCTTTTGCAGAAATGTAGGGTAAGGTTGCGTACTATAAACCCTTGTGGCTTGGCACTTCCCTAAACCCGCGCATAGCAGGAGCTAAGGAGCTATAATGCACTGGGATATCCTTTTACTTCAAATTACGAATACTAAATCTCAAATTATAAACAAAATCATAGTATTACATTACACATGATCAATAAAACCTTTTAGAAAATCTCCTGAATCGCAAATTTTCTCAAGACCTATGTAGCATTCGGAGACGTAAAACGTGCATTTAAAACTTTCAATCTATAAACGCAAGTCACACTGATCAAGAAAAAAAAGAGTATATCGACTGTTAATTCGTAAATAATTAAATATGCAAAGATAGAAACTAAAACTAAAGTACACAAACACACACACACATACATATAGCAGTCTCAGCGTTTGGCCGAAGACGCCGAGGATCGTACTGCCACATTCCGAAACCTACCGCCGGCATGTTAGATTGAAATGTCCACAAACTACTTAAAGGTAAATAACATTAAAAATGTCCAAAAATTCAAAAGTAAGAAAAATTACATGCATAAACAAATTTTTAAATGTCTTCAATTCGACTAGCGGACCCAGGATTCAGAGGTTGTGGGAGCCTTGGAAGGTTTGAACACACATATTGTCACACAAAGCTTTAAGGTTGTACCTGGAAACCAAGACACCCAACAATAATACTACAACAACAAACGCAGTATATTCCCACACAGTGGAGTCTTAGGGAGGGTAGAGAGGCTGTTTCGGATGGACCTCTGCCCAAAGCACCCAACTATTCTTGGTTTTCTAGTCTGCCTCGGATTTATACATTTTTTATAAAATTATACAGAGCCTGCGTCGGATTTAACAGTTGCCCAAGCACCACAAAAATGCACTGAAGTCCGACCCTAAATTCGAGTCTTATTGAAGAAAAAAACAAAAATAAAGGCGAGAGAGAGAAGTAAACCCTGATAGCAGTCTCGACGGCTTGGCCAACGACGCCAGGATCGGACTGCCAGGTTCCCAAACCGATGGCCGGAATTATGAAACCGGTGTTCAACTTAAAGTACCCATTCGACGCCATTGGTACAAAGCGAAGCAAGGAGGATATTCGAAATAAGCGAAAGAGACAGTGAATTTATACACAGCAAAAAAGAGAGCAGTGCGAATGAAAATGGAGCATCACATTTTGCCCTCCGCCTCTCGTTATATATACGAGCGTGAAAATCGGATGTTAGTTACTGCTATTCATTTTGTAAGCTGACACGTGGATTGTCATCTTACCGTCCATCATTTCGGAACGAAGTTAGCTTTTTGGTGATTTTACGGTGATCTAGTGGACGGTTGTATTTGAAATGTGCCAACAAAGGTGGACATTCGGTTTGTTCGGTTTGATTATTAAATATTGATTTGGTTTTTTTATTTTTGGATTGACGAAAATGAAAACCATAATCAAACCAAAATTATTTTGGTTTTTACAAATTCGTTTCGGTTATTTCAGATTTTTATTTCGATTCTAAAGATTAAAGTAGTGAGCATTTAAAATTGTTGATTTTTATAAAAAAATAATCTTTTTTTCAAACATATTTTTCATTCCCAAATATAATTAATTCAACATGCATGAAATAATCATAAATATCGACCTCGCTGAATCATCGCAATTGGCATGACGACAGTGGCCGCACTTGGCAGCGACTGCCGACGACAGTGACGAACTGAGCAAACGAATGTCGTTGGCTATTTTCAAATTTCAAATGAATTGACGAATTGAGGATGGTTGAGCGTCGCTATAGCCTTCACGTTAATGTTAAGGTCTAAAGCAAAGCAGTATATTAGGATTTAGGATTACTAAATGATTATAATTTATATATTTATATATTATAATATATTATTTATCTAATTTCGATTTTTTGGTTTATCCGAATTCTTTTTATATAAATCTAAAATCAAACCGTGTAATCAAATTTCTAAAATTTGAAACCGAAATCAATCCAAAAAAAAAAAAATTCGATTCGATTTTTCAATTTTTTTGGTCTAAACCAAAATATGTCCAACCCTAGTTCCAAGATTATTTATTTACTAGCGCTTCCATCTCATTTTTTTTAACTTTACACAATATTTAAGTTTAAAAAATAAAAATTTATGATCTGAAATAATTTTTAAATATTTATAAGATGTTAAATTATTTTATTTTATTACGATTTAATAAATTTATTTTTCTAATTATGAGAAAGCGACATTTTCTTTTGAAGCGCTAAAAAAGAGTACGTCATCTAAAACTAAAATAATTTTATTATATTTTTTTCTTCTTTCAACCAAGTAACAATAGTTAAATATATAATTTTAAAATATTATTAATAAAATTAATTTAGTGAAATATAAATTAAATGAAAGGAATGGAGTAAAAATAATGTCATTAGACGGCAGAATCTTTTCTAAATAAATCAATGAATATGTCATCTTGGACCCACGATAGACAATAACGTGATTCTCGATTTTCCCTCTTCTTGCAGACTAGGCGTTTGACATAGTTATGTCCATCTCATAATATGAAATTATGATAGGAATTAGTGTTTGAATATGCGGACCTATCTTATGATTTTAAATCATAAAATAAATTTTAAAATCTAAAAATAAATTTGAAATTCTAAAAAATCATGATACAAATCATGATTTTAACTTTTTTTATTTTTTTGGATAAATAAACTTTTTATTATCAAAGTGGGAAATACAACTCAAGCAAAAAGAAATAAAAGAGCTGCAGATGAAATTAGTCTCAGCTCCAATATCTAACTACTAAAAGTCAAAATCAGGGTGTCATCGCTGCCGAGCTACGGGTAGCAGTCTAGTTCTCGCAATTTGCTAGATAGTTTAGGCTTCCTCGAACAAACGCCTAATGTATAATCAACCTAAAAATGACATTGATATTTCTACGTTTGTTTTGGAACACTCTTATCATTCCTCTCCTTCCAAATGTAGTAGAGTCTGTTATTTCGGATATAAAATCTGTATATCTTAATACGAACATCAATACTAAGTTCAAGAACTATGATGAAGTTCTAATAACTTCAAACACAAGTTGAAATGGATAATCAAACGAACTATCAAAATAAAGTGTTTATCAACTTTAAGAAATAAAAATAAAGCAGAAAATATAAAATCAAGTCCACCAACTTCACGGTATGTCCTTAAGGAATTTACTCTCCTTAGGTACCCAAGGTTATGGAATCTTTTCTCCCAGAATAAAATGACTCTCTATCAGAAAATAGTGGTACCTCAAATTTTCTGAAACTTCAAACTATTCAACGATTTGATGATCACACAAGAGTTTTTAAAAGAAGAAGAAGATAGTTTTTCAACTCCAAATTATATCTTTACCTGAGGAAAAATTCAAGCATTTATAGTCATCAAGGTGTTGTTTCATAAAGAGAAACAATGGTTCAGAAAGGTGCACCACTTCATAAAGATGCAACTCTTTGAAAAAGGTATAACTTTTTGGAAAAGTCACAACCTATTAGAAAGGTTATAACCATCCAAAGTGAAAAGATGTCTATTCAAATTACATCATTTCTCTTGATGCCTTTCTAGAAAAAAATACCTATTCATTTTTCAATCATGCCTCTTAAAAACCCAACAATCCTCCACATGAATGGGGAATGATTATTTTAACAAAAAATTTATGGACAAGTGTGTCAACAAGTAAAGACTAATTGCATCTGGATAAGTAGGTTTTCCTTTGAATTATTCATAGTGAACATGCATTGGATGCACTCGGTCAATTGATATATTTGATATCTTTGAACCGTTGAACTTTAATGTACACCTAATAAACAACACAAGTCACACAACCAACCTTTTACCATTTATAGTTCTCACGATTTTGTTCATTTCAGCCATGAACACGTCCTGGTTTCATGAGAGCATAGAGAATAGGTCGTTACCAACATTCTCCTTGAAACGACTTCCACTTCACCCTCAAATAGGTGATTCCTAAACATTTAATCTGATAGATCTAACTATTTGGTTAAACGTGCCAAACTTAGAAACCACTAAAAAGCTTCAAATCATAAGCCTTACCCTAGTTCTCTGAACATTGTCTTCATCATGAGAATGGATTGAGCATGTTGACAATGTTCAACCGCCAGTCACAACTTTGTTTGATCTCCTTGAACTTAGCTCTTGGGATCTCCATTCTGCTATGTAGAGTTATCACCATGCTAACTTATTCAGGGTCGTAAACTTATTCTCTTCGATGATCTCTCAACTCCCTCTCTAGATAAGCCTTTTTTAAGTTGATCCGACACATTATCCTTTGACTTCACATAATCAACAATGATTATTTCACTAGAGAGTAGTTGTCTAATAGTATTATGTCTTCATCTTATATGACGAGATTTACCATTGTACATCATGCTCCCTGTCCTACCTATTATCCCTTGACTATCATAGCGTGTACATACTAGTGCCAAAGGTTTGGGTCAATAAGGAATATTTTTCAAGAAATTTTGGAGCCATTTCAGCTTCTTCTCTGGCTTTATCTAACATGATAAATTCAGATTCCATTGTAGAGTGGGCAATACATTTCTGTTTGAATGATTTTCAGGAGACTGCTCCTCTATTTAAAGTAAATACATATCCACTCGTGGATTTTACTTTATTTAATTCGGTGATCCAATTTGCATCACTATATTCTTTAATTACCATTGGATATTTATTATAATGCAAAACATAGTCTTGAGTATGTTTTAGATACCCCAAAACTCTTTTTATTGCCATCCAATGAGTTTGATTAGTGTTACACATGTACCAACTCAATTTATTAATAGCACATGCTATATCTAGTCACGTACAATTCATGATATATATCAAACTTCCCAACACTCTTGCATAGTCCAACTGTGAGTGTAACGCCCCGAATCTGGTACCCGGAATGCTACATGGTGCTCATGACCCCGAAGGACCACAAGCTAACCTATGACTGATATTTGTACCTGTATACTGCATAATATACTGAAAAATGTAGAAACATGAACTGAAAGGCCATAAGGTTCACATAACTGAAGTAAATCATAACATCTAAACGGGGTATAGAATACCTAAAACAAAGCTGAAATAAGCTATCTGAACATACTGTAGTCTGAAAAACCTCTAAACATGACTGTCTGAATAAGGAGTTGATGGAACATGTCCCCAACTAACTCCAACTAATAAACTAATTACTGAGATAGTAAAATAATGATCATGTCCTTGAAAGATAAGGACTCACTGCTAACTCTAACAGCTGAGACTAGAATCTACTGATGCTCTGGAGCTCGTGTCTCTGAACCTATGGTATAAGACACCATAACGCAAATACGTCAGTACTTTAAATGTACCGGTATGCATGTGAGGTAGGCTGAATGCATGGGGTTTATATGCATGAACAATACTGGCTAACTGACTAATATGAACGTGAGAATACATGCATGCATACATAGTAACGATATCTGAAATCGTGATAACCTGAGTATACTGATGACTAACATGACTAATGACTGAATTCTGATAACTGATAACATGAGTGCCTATATCTGACAGTCCTGAATCTGATGGAACTAGCTGAGTTCCGTACTGTATCTGAGTTGACTGTATCTGACATTCCTGAATTTTGAAGAACTATCTGAGTTCTTTTATTAAGACTAATACTGAGACTATGGGAGGTATTCATCTAACTGATATGCCCCAAATGATGCATTATAGTTAAATTGGGGTCCAATCTATGCCCTGATTGGAAGGGTGTCAATATCGCGCCAATAGTAAGGACAACATGTGAGTGACCTTAATATAACAGGTAACTCTAGTGAGAATGGTAGGAACCCTCATATAGCAGGCTAAGCCACCTCATCTACCCTCATATAGCAGGCTATGATGTCTCAATCTATGCTAGCTACATAGTTCTAGAACGCAAGGATTGCTTCTAAAAATCACACCCTCATATAATAGGTGAGTTCCCATCCTTTGGTTCGCTCGGTGCTAATTTCTACTCCTATCTGAATAGACACTGAACATGATTTACTGAACTAAACATGGACTGAGTTACTGAATTTCATTGACTGATGGAATACTACTGATATCTGACAACTGATTGAGTTCATGAGATCATAGAGATTTCCTGAGTCATAAGACTGTCTGAAGTTTAAGGATCATAGCTTGACTGAGAGTATCGTGAAAACATGACATGGCTCTAGGCACACAACTAATATTTTGGGTACAAGTACCCCCAGGACTTGATAGAAGGGAACTGATGAAGCATGACTTTATCAAGTACAAGACCCACATCAACAATACATAATTTAATAAGTTGTGGATTTCACGAAGTACAGGGTATTATACTATCTAACATGGACGAGAATTCTGGTAATCATATCATAACCTCATATTCTAATATCGTGGCAATTCCGACAACATACACATTTCACAATGATAGCATGAAAACCATTTAAACATAGGAGGATGACAAGCATGTCACATTCAGCTTATGTCTTGAGCTATAAAGCAGGATTTCTACTTTTTCAAGCATTTTATCAACCACCTTGCATGTACAACTTAGGTAATAAGTCAATTCATCAAATTACACATCATAAGCAACTAAATTCATGGATTTTATCTTGCATGGTAACATAATATCATGATAAACACACAAAGATTCCAACTTTGAAATCAATCAAAGTCAACAACATGATTACAAATAACCCACAACATAAATACCATGATTTATAGATAAAACAAGGTTCTTGAGCTTCATGGATGGAAAAAATCCATGAATGAACACAACGCATATCTTAGTTCGTGATTTTGTGAAGATTGGCGGTGAAACTTTCTTAAAATTGGATATTTTATGAAAAACCTAGCATGTTCTTGAGAGAAACTAGTATATTTTGGGTGAAAATGGCTGAATCACGTGTTAAAGGGCTTAAATTGGGGTGAAAAGTTAACCCTTTTAACGCTGGATGCGTCATTTAATTTCAGTGAAAATTTCCCGAATAGGACCCTTGGCACGACACGGCTCTATCGCGCCGTGTCACTGGATTTTGACAATTGAGAAATTTAGGGATGGCGCAATGCGGAGCCATTGCATTGCCCCTTCTTTTGCGACCTGGAACTTTGGCGCGACATAGAGAAAATCAGGCTGAGACACTAGAAAAGGACAATTTCCATTTGAGCTTGTGGCGTGGCGCGCCACTGATCAATATGACGTTGTTTTACGATGGGAACTTGAAATAGTCACAACTTCTTACCTAGTTATCGGATTTAGACGAATTTTATATCGATGGAAATCTTATTTAATTTCCCACGTGATCAAAAGTGAAAATCTTGAAAATACCATATGTACAAAAGTGGATTCATCTTTCAAAGTAAGTTTCTAACATTCTTGAGACTATTTCAAGTTAGGAAAAAGTACGGGGTATTACAGTGAGTCACTTTCACCTTTATTCTTTTGAAGTGTAAAACTCACTTCTAATGGAGTCTTGGCAATACTGAAATCCAAATACTTGAACTTGTCAAGTACCTTTTCAATGTAATGAGACTACGATAATGCCAACCCTTATGGAGTTTTGAAACACCCTAGTGTCCTTGAAATTTTCTTGACTTATGGGCTTACTGCTTAGACTACAACTCACCCAATGAGTCGTAGTATGTCATTATGGGTCATAAGACCCCCAATCATAGCCGAACCAGTGTGATGTCCAAAATGTTTTGTCTTTTCTATGACTTGACCAAATGAGTCATAATGTAGAGTATAAGTCGTCAGGTACGACTCGTAACCAGACCAGTGTAGGTATCCAAGGAGTTATATCTTGAATACAACTAGAACATAATAAATCGTAACGACTCTTTATGAGTCATGTGGCCCTTTCATAACTAGACCAGTATTGATGGCGCTAGACATTATCCAGCCTACGACTAAGGGCCACGAGTCGTAGGGTGACACTAAGAGTCATAAGGTCACCCGTAGCGACTGGGCAATAAATTTTAGTCTTCTTAATAAGGTCATTCTGGATATTTTCCTCTTTCCCTAAAACATAACCCACGACTTAAAACCCCTTCAGGCTATCATTATCACTCCAAAATAAATTAAAATAAATTCTCAATCTCTCTCAAATCTCTCAAGAAAAACACTGTGATTTCTTCTTCAAATTCGCTAATGATTTAGGTATGTGACTCTACTCCTAAATTTATTTTATTTAAAGCATGAAATTATATGATTGTTTATGTAGATTTGAACATGGATTTTGATATGGGTTGAGGTTTTTGGAATGAATGATTTTTTATTGTTTTTTCATGATTTATTATGTATCGTTCATGATTTATATCTAGTTTTAAACTTGTGGGGTACATCTGCATGGTGAATAAAATAAGGGGTTGTGATTTCCCTAAATTTTGTGAATATTGACAATTGAATTGGTAATAACGCCAATCCAATTTTGTGGAAGTGGTTTTGAGTATGAGTAAAATTGCATTAAACTACTTTTGGAACAATTGCATGAAGTAAAGAGATTATTGAAATATGACAGTTTGATTTAATGAAAAAAGGGAGTCAGTGTTCTGCCACCTTGTATTAATAAACAAAGGGAGTTGTTTAACCGAGTTAATGGAATTAAAATGGTATGATTATGTTACCTTGCAAGTGTAGTTGGTATGACGATACCAACAGTATATGCCTAAATGTGTATTATGGTTCAATGAATGAGAATGTGTGGTAAATATTTTAATGGGCTTAAAAGAGGGTTGTGTAGCTACGCTGTGAAAGTGGAGGTACCGAGGGACCAATACTGAAAACTGTATTTGCTGGGGCGGGCGTCTAAATGGTCTGGGGTTCGAGTGCCCTTTCTTATGATCGGGTGGTTCGAGTCCCCCTTACTATATGATTGGGAGGTTCGAGTCCCCCATATTACATTACATGATTGGATGGTTAAGTTACATTTATTATATGGTTGGGAGGTTTGAGTCCCCCGTGTATATATATAAGATTATTCTTCGGTTCGTGCGGCTACACGCACTGGGGGCCGACCAGAAGGTGAGAGTTGGGGCCCATATAGCCCGTGGGTACTATTATATGATGATTAAGCTACACAATTCAGGCTAAAGTTTTAAAGTGCATGTTAAGCCTTGTTTCCTATCCCAACATTTTATATAAGTATATGTGTATGCACACATGTATGTGAACATGTACATTGAGTTGAACTGGATTTTTAAATTGTCATTACCTTTCCTTATCCCTGAGTTACATGATAGTTCTCAACCCACTAATCATTTCTGGATGTTGTATCCCCATGCGATATAGGGTCTGAAGGCAATCCTACTTTTCCTGCATAGTATTAGGTGGATCAGCTCGGTAAGTTAGTCGTTGGCGGTGTGGTGGTGAGGTTCCATTCTCCGGAAGACTTGATCATTCCATCAATTTTATTTTATGATTTAGAATTAAATACTTTACATTAACATTATCTTTTTCATTTTTATTGTTAGAGTCGAGGACATGTCCCAACATAGGTTGCTTTTATGGTATAGAGGCTTTGTGGATTACTGTGGATGGGTTTTGGTTGTTGACATTCTTAGATGTCTTTGAGTTTATTACCTTTTTATCTTATTATATATTCAAATTTCAGCCACTGCTAAGAGTGTTATATTTTGTTTGGCTAGGCAAATGGGGTGATCTTCGGTCCACGGTAGACTTGAGATACCCATCATGGCCAGGTCCTGATTCGGGTTATGACAGGATTTATGGATTCGTATCCCTAAGATCATATCTGTAACTCCAAGGTATTTCATATGAAACTTGCTCTCGGACATTCATTTAGTAGCATTTATGTCAGAAATGTCTCTACTGATGACCAACATATCATCCGCATACAGATGAACAATGACCATGTTGGAGTGTCTTTAATGTAAACATATTTATCATATTTGTTTATCTTAAAATTGTTTGCCAATATGGTTTGGTCAACTTTGCATGCCACTGTTTGGGTGCTGGTTTTACTCCATAAAGTGACTTAACAAGTTTGTACCTTTTTTTTTTTCAGGAACCACAAAACTCTTTTTTTGTTTCATGTAAACTTCATCCTCCAATTCTCCATTTAGAAATGTTGTTTTCACATTCATTTGATGTATTTCAAGACCATATACCGCTGCTAAGGAAACCAACATCTGAATAGATGTTATCCTTGTTACAGGCGAGTATGTATCAAAATAATTAAGTCATTTTTGTTTGA
Source organism: Capsicum annuum (assembly GCF_002878395.1). NCBI lineage: Eukaryota > Viridiplantae > Streptophyta > Magnoliopsida > Solanales > Solanaceae > Capsicum > Capsicum annuum. The sequence continues at coordinate 39,241,823 of NC_061119.1, read as the reverse complement.
AGCTTCACTACAAGCCTTGCCTTTTATTTGTCAATAGTACCATCAACTTTTATTTTCCTTTTCAAGATCCATTTAGAACCTAAAGGTTTATTTCCTAGAGGAAGATCAACCAACTCTCAAGTGTGGTTGCTTAAGATTAAATCCATCTCACTATTGACTGACTTTTTCCAAATAGATGTGTTCGGAGATGGCATTGCTTCTTTAAACGTTTGAGGCTCATTTTCAAGAAGAAATGTTACAAAGTCTGATCCAAAGAAAGTTGATGTTCTTTGACTTGTACTATGCCTTGGATTCTCATCATTAAGTACATTCTCGTTTGGTTCATCTCGAGATTGTTTAGACCCTCCACTAGACTACTCGTGTCTAATTTTATACAGATAAATGTGTTTAAAGAACTCAAAATTATCTGATTCAACTACCATATTTTCATTTATATCTGGATGTTTGAATTTATGAAATAAAAAACCGACATGCCTTACTGCTTTTAGCATATCCAATGAACACGCAGTCCACATTCTTAGGTCCTATTTTTACCCTTTTAGACATTAAAACTTGGACTTTCGCTAAACACCACCACACTTTAAAACATTTCGAGTTGGGTTTTCTTTATTTTCATTTTTCATATGAAATTGAAAGTGTCTTACTATGGGACACTCTATTGAGTATTCGGTTAGCTGTAAGAATAGCTTTCCCTACAAGTTTTGCAATAAACCTAAACTTATGAGTAAGACATTCATTATTTCCTTTAATGTTCAATTTTCCTTTCCTCAATTTCTTTTGATTAAGGTGAATATGGGGTAGTAGTTTGATGGAAAATTTCATTTTCCACATATATCCATGGAAAATGAGAATTATATTCTCCATCTTATCACTTCTTATCATTTTGATCTTTCTATCTAACTGATTTTCTACTTCTATTTTATATTGCTTAAATGCGTCTATTGCTTCATCCTTACCATTTAGCAAATAAAGATAACAATATCTAGTGCAATCGTCAATAAAAGTTATAAAATGTTTTCCCCACCACGCGATGTTGTTGACTTTATATCACAAATGTATGTATGGATTAATTCTAAGGAATTGAAATTTCTTTGAACGGACTTATATGAATTCTTAGCATACTTTGATTCCACACACGTATGACACTTTCATTTATTGTATTCAAAATTAGGTAAAACTTATAAGTTAACTAGTTTTTATAAAGTTTTATAATTTGCATGTCCTAAACATTCATGTGCCATAATTATTTGAATCAAAAGTAAGATAAAATATAACTTTTATTGATCTCAACAATCGTTACATTGATTTTAAACAGGACCTCGGTGAGGTAGTTTTTTCCTACATACACTTCTCCCTTGCTAATTTCAACCTTATCAGAAATACTTACACATTTGAATCCATGTTTGGTCAGGAGTGATATAGAAACCAAGTTCTTTCTCAACTCCGGTACATGAAGGACATTGTTGAGTGTCAACACCTTTCCTGATGTCATCTTCAAGAAAATTTTTCTCGTTCCTTGAACCTTTATTGTTGCAGATTTATCCATATAAATCTTCTTCTCATCTTGAGCCGGAGCATAAGAAACAAACAACTCCTTTTTGGAACATACATGATGGTTGGCATCGGAATCAATCCATCGATATCTAGGATTACCCACCAAGTTTCATTCTGAAAGAATGGTGCAAAGATCATCCACTTTATTTTTGGATTCAACCATGTTGCTTGATCCTTCTTCTTGCCTTTCTTAGGGGCTCGACAATCGATGAACTTATGGCCAACCTTGCTGCAATTAAAGAAGTTTTCATTGAATTTCTTCTTTGGAGGATTGCTTTGTTGTCCAGATGCTTTCTTGCATTTCTTTGACTTGTTAGGGTCATCATCCACAATATTTTCTCTACTAATTACAGAATTCCCTTTTGACATCTTATCGACTGCTTTGTTATATTCATTAATATGTAACCTCACAATTAGGTCTTCAACTAACATCTCCATTCTTTTATGCTTCAAGTAGTTTTTGAATTCCTTCCACGAAGGTGTCAACTTCTCTATTTAGCCGCTACTTGAAAAGCCTCATTCATAATCATACCTACCACAAAGGTTATGTGATTATCAAGAACAATTTTAATATGTTCAAGTAAGGTTTTCATTATGTTCATACCTTTTGTCAGGAGATCATGGATGATTATCTGCAGTTCTTGCACTTGAGAGATGATAGTTTTACTATTAATCATCTTAAAGTCAAGAAATTTTACAACAAAGAACTTATTAGTTCCTGCATCCTTAGTTTTGTAGTTCTAAAGCATCCCACAATTCTTTCGAGGTTTCCATACCACTGTACATATTGTACAGGTCGTCTTGAAGGATACTCAGTATATAATTTTTACATAAGAAGTTCTAGCGTTTCCATGCCTCCATTACCATAAAACGTTTTTTGTTTGGTGTCTCTTCGGGCAATTCTGAAATATTTTCAGAGATGAACCTTTGAATACTTACAGTCGTCAAGTAGAAGAACATTTTTTGCTGCCAACGTTTGAAGTCCACACCCAAAAACTTTTCAGGTTTCTCCACAAGTGCCATTGCAGGCACAATAATTATATTTCTTGTTGTAGCAGCAAATATTACTGTGACACTTGTCATTTCATCATTTGTATGACTATCAGCAAGAATTTTTCTGTCATAAAAAGACAACTACTTTAGTATGTCAGAATACTAATTTTAAAGGTTTAAAAACTTTAAATACCAACTTATTTTTAGTTTAACGATGAAGTTTTTATGTTCTTCGAATTATCAACCGAATGAATTTTAACTCGTGATGAAGTTTTTATATCTTTAAATCACTATTAAGTTCAAACAAAGTAGAACAAGCTTTAATCTCTAGAATCACAAAAGTACATAGAGTTCAATGAATCAGTGAAGTTTTTATATTCTACAAATCGAATTTCCACACTGATTTTTCGGTGAAGTTTTTATATTATTCCAACCAAGGGAGCAGAAAATCAAAAGACTTTAATATCCATAAAAGCAGTCTCAATACAGATTACAAAAGTACTTTATTTATAAATGGTGAAAAAATATTTCACCAAACAAGCACAAAAAATATTTTTTTTCAATAAATTCCTTAAGATTGTTATTCTGAGTAAAAAATCTATATATTTTAATACGAACTTCAACACTAAGTTCAAGAACTATTTAAGGAACTACAATGAAGTTCCAACAACTTCAAACACAAGTTCAAATGAATAATCGAATGAACTATCAAAATGAAGTATTTATCAACTTTAAGAAATAAAGATGAAGTTGAAAATGTAGAATCAAGTCCACCAACTTCACGGTGTATCCTTAAGAAATTTAATCCTATCAAGTACGCGAGGTTATGGAATCTTTCCCCATAAGATAAAATGATTCTCTTTCAGAAAATAGCAGTATCTCAAATTTTCTGAAATTTCATACTCACTCAATGATTTGATGATCACACAAGAGTTTTTAGAAGAATAAGAAGATTGTTTTTTAATTCAAAATTATATCTTTACCAGAGGAAAAATTCAGGTATTTATAGCCATCACTTCATGAAGAGAAGCAATGGTTCATAAAGGTGCACCCTTCATAAAGGTGCAACTCTTTGAAAAAAGTGTAACTCTTTGGAAAAGTCACAACCCATTAGAAAGGTTATAACCATCCAAAGTGAAAAGTTTCCTATTCAAATTGCATTCTTTCTCTTGGTGTCTTTCCGAAAAAATACCTATTCATTTTCCATTCACACCCCTAAAAAACCCAAATAGACACATCCCACTAAGCCCTTCCTGTATATTTCGATTGTAGAACTTCTTCCACTATAGTTTGCAATGGTCCAAGCTACTTCTTCAGGCCATGTTAATGGTGGTCTGCTTATCCCTTTCTATTATAATAATCTTTGCAAGAATTCAGCAAAAAAAGCACACTTAAAAAACAAGTGAGACACACTTTCTTCTTTCTGGTAGCATAAGGGGCAGATTGGGTCATTACTTATGCCTGATTTCTCGTACTTATCCCTGGTGTAGAGTTTGTGATGAGTAGCTAATCGAAGGTTAAATATCTACTTAGGAGCACCAAGGTTATTACACATTATTCTTCTCCAAGGCGCCTTACTGAAGTTGCCTCTGGCTTCTTGTAAATTTCCTTGATAGTTAGTACCTCCAGGACCTTGAACTCAATCATTGTCATTCCATCCCACGTGACATACTTTCCTACTTTTAATTAGTATCTTCTTTATACCACAAGATGCTCAATTATATTAATTCTCCCACACTGCCTTATTCTTTCATAGTATGAGCGCACGGATAACACTCATAATTTATCTTTCGTCTTACAAAAATTCCAAAATTGCTTTTATATTGTTGCCTTGTTCTAAATTTCCACATTAATGAAGTTTAATTCTCCTCCAACCTTAGGTTGACATAATGTATCCCAAGAAATAAAAGATTACTCAATTTCCCCTTATCACCTGTCCATATAAATCTTCTATGTATAGTCACAATTAGTTTGATTATCTTCTTTGGCAACATAATATTTAAGCTCAAAAGGTTTGTACAGAAGAGAGAACACTTTGAGAATTTCTCCTTATCACCCATCCACAAAATCTTATAAAATTAGTCACAATGAGCTACTTGAGCCAAAAAAGTTTGGATAGAGAAGAGAACACTTTTGATTAGATAGTTCTTCCTGTATACGATAGACCATTACTAATCCAATTGGAAACTTTACCCAACATCCTTTCCATTAAAGGTTGGCATTGAATGCTAGATAGCCTTTTCAACCTTAGAGGAACCTCGAGATATCTAAATAAGAGGTATGTTTTTGTGAACCATAAGATATTAAGCAATGTTTTTATGAACCATAAGATATTAAGCAACTGGTCTTGTAAAATTGGTTTAACCCCATCAAAATACACATGTTTTTGTATGATTAGCAACCATCCCTACGGCATTTAAGAATTCACTAAAACAATTAGCTAACAACTACACAAATATTATATCTCATGTATAAAAATAATAGATCATTTGCTAAGCCTAGTTGGGTGATTTTCATTTTTGCACACTTCAGATGGAATTTAAAAGTTGGATTCATGATCATTTTCTTCAAAAACCTATTCAAGTACCCCATTACAAGCACAAAGAGGTAGGGGGACATCGGATCACCCTGCCTGAGATCTTTCTTAGATGCAATTGGTTTACATGGGTGGGTATTTATAGTGATTGATTATGAAACTATTCTATGGCAGACCATAAGCCAAGTAATGAATTTCTAAGAAAATTACAGACTTTATAAGAATCGTTCTACAAATATATGCTCTACAGAGTTGTATGTCTTTTTCATGTCTATTTTAATCATACACCTTGGTGAGATACCTTTTTTTCATACACTTTGATAAGTTGGTGGCTTAAAATTATATTATCCGTAATGACCCTTCCTAGGACAAATGCATCTTAACAATGATCTACTATTTTGTATTCTCTTAGTAATCAACTTGGATATCTTGTAAAGCAAAGTACAACAAGATAAAGGCCTAAACTCCTTCACAGTTAAAAAATTATGCACTTTGGGGATTATAGTTACTAAAGTTTAATTCACAGATGAATACATATATCCTATTGTGAAGAATTAAGGACAATGCCTATTATCTCCTCTCCAATTGCTGGCCAACACTATTTAAAAGGGGTACTAAAGCCATCACAACCTCGAGCCTTTTGGTCATCAATGCATATCATAGCCTTATAAATCTCCTCCCTTGTAATAGGTTCGATAAGCTATATTTTTTGAAGTCTATTGAGACTATATCCTTTTTTCATTGTATCAGCATGAGTTGTGGGGAGCTGTGAAGCTGCAGTGCCATGCAATGAATGGTAAACCTTAGCTTTATGATTTCAGAGTTAATTACTTGTTGAATATTTACAATCTATCCATCCAAAATATTAAGAGCTCCCATCTAGTTCTATGCTAACGACATGCTTGTATTTACTCATTTCCTTATCTGCCTTGATTTTTTGCAATTTAGCAACTTGTTTACCTTTAATAATGAGTGGGGCAAAGTAGTTGAGCTCCATTCCTCTAACAACAAGCTTATTCTCCTTGAATGGGGCTACATATTTCTTCTATCCTTCTATTATTGAGATCTACTCCTATTTGGACTGAGCTACAGAAATTTGTATGGTAATTCCATCTGATATAGTGACTATAATGTGTGCCTCACTAGTTTCTACTATTCTATTGGTAGGTGTATTTATTAGAATTACTTTCTCATTGCTGCTCTGCCTAGGTGGGTGTATTTAGTTAAGATTCATTGTTGGTGGGATATTGTTAGACCCTAAAAATTTTATAGTTTTATTTTGGTACTTCCTTTGTGTTTAATGGTGATTTCTTAGTTGAATTATGATAAGAAAGGATAACGTGATCATTAGAAAGTGTTTTACAAATTTGGAACACGTTTTAGGATATTTTGGGACTGTAAAATAGTAAGGGTCCACGTTAAGGGCATGCCACAGAGAGAAAGCACACCCTTAGAGTGGCGCAATAAAGGCGTGCCACGTCCAAGGGCGCAGAAATGCCAATTTAATTTTTTTCAGTTTGGGTCGAGGGCTTTTTGGTCTTGTACCTATTACACAACTTCCAAAATATATTAAACACAAAACCCATCCTTATAACCTAGATTAAAAACGTATTCACTCTTCTCCAACCCTCAAAAGCATAAAGAAAGAGCTTTTCACCATAATTCAATATTGCAAGGTTTCAATTCGAGTTTCCCCCCAAAAATTTATCAAGTTCAGGTATGTGGTGTTTGAACAAGGATAGCCTTTCATCCTTGTGCCAGAAAGTTAAGTTTTTAGCATGAATTTGATATTTCATAACTAGGGTTCATACCTATTTTTCTTATACTTGGGTTTATGATGTTTTATCATGAGTCTCACATTGTTTTGTATATATATTCATGCTTATTTAAGTTTATCTACTAAAGCGATTTCAAGCATTGAGTTCAGCATTTTGACATGAAATTTCTATGAGTTGGTAAATGATTACAATTTTGAGCATTATATACTCAGTTTACAAGAAGTTCAAATTTACTAGTTTAAATTTCAAATGACTTGTATTATAATCACAGTATCAGTTTTTACATGTTATTTCAGACAAGCTATGAAGTTTACACATGAAACAAGAAATTTGAGATGGAAATAGGGGCATAAAATGTTTTCAAACTTATCAGTTTATATGCTTATTTTGAGGTGAACTTCAGAGTTATAATATGAGAAATAGTATGATTTTTGGGAGTAACATCTAGCACCAAGAGGGGAATGTGGGTTTAGCATATCCTATTTCCTAGAAAATATATACCACCACAGGTTATTTACATTTACATCTTATCCAATTGGACATATTTAGGTGATCATCATAGTTAGCCTTTATTTCATAGCAAAGTAAATTGGGTCATTTCAATGAGGGTATGAGTCATCATGCTCTTTCAATGAGGGCTTGAGTCATCAGATTCCATGTTGCTTGCATGGTTTATGTCGGTTATGAGAATCTCCCATAGAAAAAGGTATTTTAGAAACTAAGTGTAATGATTCACAGTTGTTGTTCAGATATTGCTTTATGAGTTATTCTTTATGAGATCTCAGTTTTTAGTCTTCTTTATTATCATGGTGAGTCCTTTAGCATACATGATTTAAAAGTATGTTCAATTTTAGTTTTACTTATTGCACTCAACCCCACATAATATATTCCAGAAGTGCTGACCACATATGTCTGTATGGCTATAAAGTTTCATAATGTAGGTTCTGGTGTTCATCCCCAACATCATGACTAATTGCAGACTCCATTTCCTATATTCAGACAGTTGATGAGTCCTCCTAGTTTGAGGACTAATGATTCCAGATATTTATTGAAGTTATTTTAGTTATTTAACTTTTAGTTTAGGTCATCTGGGGTCTGTCCCAGTAGCTCTTCAAAAAAGTGTATCTACCTTGTAGTTCTCTTTAAATATACTAAATCTAAAACCCCAGCCATCAGTTCGTGTATTTAATGAGTTTCCTGAAGTCTTTCTAGAAGATCTACCTAGGGTTTCTTTTGATGGAGGAATAAAATTGATTTCTTTCTTGATACCTAACTTATATCCATTCCATCCTACCATATAGCTCCGGCTGAGCTTAAACAGTTGAAAGAACAACTTAAAGACCTCTTAGATTAGGGGTTCATCAGGCCTAGTATCTCTCTATGGGGTGCTCTAGTCCTTTCTATGCGCAAGAAAGATGGTACTCTCAGAATGTTTATAGATTAAAAATAGTTAAACAAAGTCACCATCAAGAATAAGTACCCCATCCCCAGAATTGATGACTTATTGGACTAGCTTTGGGGTGCGCAATAGTTTTAAAGGGGTATCACCAGTTGAATGTCAAGGAGTGTGACATTTTGAAAACTACTTCCAGAACCCGGTATGGTCATTTTGAGTTTATAGTTATGTTGTTTGGACTAACAAATGATTATATAGTATTTATGGAATTAATAAATAGGGTCGTCAAGTAGTACTTGGATATGTTTGTCATTGTTTTCATAGATGACATACTTGTATATCCTCAGAGTGGGGAAGAGCATGCAAACCATTTGAGAATAGTGTTGATGACCCTTAAGAATTGATAGCTTTATGCAAAGTTTAGTAAATGTGAATTTTGGTGGGAATATATTACCTTTTTGGGACATGTGACTTCGAGTGCTAATATTCATGTAGACCCTCAAAAAATTGATCTAGTGAAGCACTGGCCTAGACTCATTATTCCATTCGATGTTTGGAGCTTTCTGGGTTTGGTCAATTGCTATAGGGGGTTTGTTGAGAGCTTTCCTTGATTGCTGCAGCTTTCCTTGATTGTTGAACCATTGACCAAGCCGACACAAATGAAGGTGAAGTTTATATGATCAGATAAATATGCGAAAAGCTTCAAAAAGTTAAAGAATAAATTGACTTCAGCCCTAATGTTAGCTTTGCCAGAGGGATTAGATAGATTTGTGGTGTATTATGATGCTTCCAAAGTTGGGTTAGGTTCTTTTTTGATGCAGCATGGGAAGGTAATAGCTTATTCCTGTTGACACCCAATTTTGACCTTCTGATATCACCTTAGGCTGCTATTTTTATCAAAGTTACTTAATTTCAATTATTAATATTTTTTTACATATTATTCTTATATTAAATGCTTACTAGCGCATCGCATTCATAATTTAGAAAAATGTATAAATCATTTTTACCTTTAGTATCATCTTCCATAATTTTTAAATTCAAATACGACATTTTATATAATTTTTATTAATATTTATTAAAAACAAATTTCACGTAATTGTACAGACTCATATTTTTTAGCAAATACATTGTCTAGTTTTTTATATTATTTATTTATTGCTATTTATTAATATTGTTATTATATATATATATTATTATTATTATTATTATTTATTATATATTATTATTATTATTTATTATTATAAATTATTATTATCATTTATTATTATTTATTATTTAATTATTATAATCATATATTATTATCCCTACTTTAATTTAAATAATAGCCTAATTTAATTCATTTTGCCTAAATTTATTCACCTTTTAACCTAATTTTGTCAAATTTCTTACAATTCTAGCCATTTTTGAAACTCAATTCCAAATTTTCAATCTTTAAGATCTCAGTCGTTGATCCTAAACAGATCCAACGCCTGAGATCGAAAATGCCTTCTTTCCTTTTAAAACCTAAAATCAACCCTCTAACCCTAATTCCCCGAAAACTATCGCCTCCCTCAAGCTCTCTCTCTAACTTCTCTCTCTCTCTCCCTCTCTTCCTTTCCCTCTCATCTCTTCTCCATCAACATCGTCGGCCGTCCCTATCCCTCGTCTTCTCCTCCTGTCAACGAGCCTCACTGGATGTGATTACTAGCGGGCTCCGTGTCTTCTCCATCAAACAACCCCACGCCAGCGAACGATTTCGTCATCCACCCCTCCTCCATTACCGGCAGCAATATCAACAACAACCAACCAAGCCACCAGTGCTGCCAACGTCAATAGCCTCTCTCATCGGTGACAATAGCGTGCCGCCAGCACTGCTCTAACAAAACCATGAGACCCCCTCTCGTTCTCCTCCTTCTCTACTCCAACATCGCTCCCTCCACTATAACGATGACCAGTCCCATCCATCGAGACCACCGGCCAATGCCTCCATCGCGCCAGCCATGGACACCAATGCCCGTCGCAGATTCGACAACCAACACTATCACTGACACTCACTAGCGCCTCAACCAGTCAATTCCCTTTCCGACGCCGCCACTGCTCCAGCCAAACGGCCTCCCTATCACACACAACAACCACCTCCGCTCCTCTAAATGAGTCATAATACGAGTGTTTTGGGTTTGACGTCTTCTCATGGTTTGAATTTCCTAGTTGTTCTTTGTGTTTTTGCATGATTTTAGATCTGAAATTCGTGAAGCATGCTTGGAAATTTTAACATAATTCAATATTTTTCTATTAACATGCGTGAAAATTCCAATTTTGGTGATACTTAATTTTAACTTTAAACCTTAACTGGGTGCTGACTTCTCCTTTTGAAGCCATCGTGTTTTGCTTTAGTTTGATACTTACGTAATTTGAGCCTGTGACTGTGTTTATGCTAAAGATTTGAGTGTTTTACTCTTGACTGAAGATTATGGAACTAATTGCACATGTAATTTGAATTATTTGGGTTGGTTGGATGCGTAATTGGCGTTAGTGATCAAAGGGAACATTCTTATATGACTAGATGCCTTTTTTATTTTATTCTATTCTCTTAAGGCAATTAACAGTCCTTTCTTATAACAACATGCATGCTTCGTACTTGCCTATTTATGGTAAGTACATAATTCGCGTGCCCGATTGGACTATAATTTATTTAGTTTTCCACTTGTTAACCCTTCTCATTCCCTTTTTATGTATTTTCATATTTGTTCATGCCTATTTTTTCCCCTTTTCTCCCTTTTATTGGCTATATATTTTGATATTTATTTGTTTTTATGTTGCTAAGCATGTTATTATATTTTTCTATGTGCTACGTGTTACTTCTTTTTAAAACTGGCATCCTGCTCATACTTTCCCCTACTTGGAAACCTCTTTTGTTTTCTTTTTACGAACGGTTGCGTGAATACATGGATGTTCTTTTCTAAAACACCCTTTGGGAAATGTCTTGTGGATTGTTTGATCAGTAGTGCGTTGACAGCCACAAGCTTTCCTACTCTCGAGTTGTCCACTCGAGGGAACCATGTCATAAACTCACTCTTGTCCTTTAGGCCTTGGCTACATATTTCTTTTTCGAAGGAATATGTGTCCCATTCAATATAGGATACCTTAACATCCTTGATGCGTTGAATGCTAGTCTCATTCAAGGTCTAAAGAGGTTCACGACCTCAAAAGGACTCACAATTATTTGCTATGTGTTGCATTTCTATGAATGTATTATCTATCTTGTTGTTTTGTTATTGTCCTAGTCATTCCTCGCTCTTAGTGTCCTTCACTTCAGAGCTCTTTACTCTTAACATTCTTGTCATCTTGGTCCCTACAATACATTCTTAGGACCTATTCAAAACTTCCCTTCAATCTATCTTCCTGACTTATCCGTTAATATGTTAATTCTCCCTAGGTCTCAACTCTTGCTTTGATAAAAGGTTTCAGCCTCATTCGCAATCTCTTAGTACTACGTATCATTTAGGAAATCCTCTTCCTATTTCTTCTAACATTTACATACTATTGTCATACAACAATTCTTGGACATCAACATATTCATGACGTACTCTAGCTCTCACAACCTCTAAGTTAAATAGAGCTCTTATAATGTCTATTCACTTCGAATGATTATATCTCACTATTTTCAAATGAAGTAGAATATTCATTCTAAACTCCCGTGCGTTCTCTTTGTTTCTAATCATAAATCCTTTCTTCTAAGGTTGACTAAAGTTGAACATCATAAATGGCCAGTCAAGCAATGTTTATCGATCTTGTCAATAGCAATGATGAGCATGAGAATTTGGGATTGTATAAAAAAAAAGTTATGTTGAACGTCAGAAGGATAAAAGGGAAAATAGAGAGAATCAGGGGGATAATGACTAATCTTCGAGGTTCAGTTGAAATGCCACCAAATTTTCCAGAGCCACTATCCGAAACTGACTTTATTACTCCCACCTACACCGTGTCATCTCCTATATTGACAACCTCACCTACGCCTAATTTTGGGGCACAAGGATCTTCAATCCGGTATTCATTTACACTATAGAAAGCGCTTAATGGGTTGACAACTATAGGCAAGGAGAAGGAAATAGAAGGAAAAATCCCTAACCTTAAGGCAGGGTCATTTCAATAGCCTGAGATGAATAAGTCTCCCAAGGCTAAGGACGAAGACAAGGATAAAATTGAGGACGTGAACTTTCCATTGTATGATGGGTCTGGAAACCCTCACTCCCATTTGAAGGAGTACCTTGAAAAGCTATCAGCTATAGTGCCAAGTGATAGCCTAAAGTCAAAACTCTTTGTTAGTTCACTCAAGGGTCCATCATTGATGTGATATTCCGAAAATAATACTAGCAAATGGGTTTCTTAGGACCATTTGGCAATTGACTTTGTTACGCGGTTCGACAATAAGCTAAAAAAGAAGCTCGCAGCTGAGGCAAATTTGGTTAAGCTGCAATCCAAGAATAAGGAAAAGACGATCATCAATGAAACACTCAAACCTCCAAAGCCTGAAGAAAGCATACCCCAACCTCAACTGATATGGTACCCAGCTCTAGAAATCATCCCAACCTCTAATCATGTCCAAGCCTATTATCCCCATTCCTTCACAAAACCTCCTTCATAGACTTTTTGGTACCCACCTCCATTTGTTGTTCTAATATAAAACTACCCTCCAATTTTTTTCATAAGTTCACCCACAAATCAACAACCCAACCAGTCTACCAAACCTCAACATAAGATTCAGAAAGATCCACCCAAACAGTACACTCATTTGGGTGAACCCATAGAACATTTGTATGAACGACTCAAAGATGCGGGCTAAATGTCGTGCCTTGCGATACCAAGTCTAGGAGGTATTTCCCCAACCTAATATTTGCCTACCATTTTGGGATGAAAGGACATCCTACTACGGTGTGCTTTACCTTGAAGAACAAGATCCAAAAGTTGATTGACACCAAAGTGATAAACATAATGGGGTCAAATTCTGATGCTGCTTGATTTTTGAAGCTTGACTGGCGCTTGTTGAAATTGGTGAAGAAGATATCATATTGATTCTCTACTCCAGATTCCCAAACACCTAAAATTCCTTCAAGTTTTACATTCTGCAGTTTCTTTTTTATGTCTTCCTTGCTTATGTAATTTGAACTACGATCGACCTGATTCCCTTATGGATATGTAGGCGCTCATTTAATGATTTTGGTCTCACCATAATAAAATTTTCTTTTTTTTTCATGTTTATCATCTTTCTGTATGGAGTTGGATGAATCAACAATATGATGTGAATCAACAAATTTGATGTTCAATGAAAGTTGACCTTACTCGTTTCTTATTTTTCTTATCTTTCTTACGAAGCGATTGCAAATTCGACATCACGTTCTATCACTATCCTATTTCGTGCGTTAGTAGCTCAAATCTATACGCTTAGAACACTTATTAAGGCCAGTCTTCATCCTAGAATTCCTTTTGTTTTATATCTATTATGTTTTAAACTTATGTGTTATGCGAAAATTTTTACTTGACTTACTTATTTTATTTAAAGGTTGTCTAGCATTTGAACATCGAACTCTAATTAAAATCTGCAATATGACAAATATTGCTCAATACCCGAAAATACTCTAGCCGTCCTTCTCATCGCTCGAGACAAAATGTTGCGCCTCATTATCCCCGCCCTACCCTCATGAACTACGTTTGACCTGACTTTCATTTGGATACGTAGGCAGCCCACTTTGGGTCCGGTCTTAATCTAATAAAAGACTTTCATTCCTTTTCTGTCAATTACACTTCCAAAATGTCGGGCTAATAAGCCCAACTCCTGAGCATATTAAGGGCAGATTACGGCTACGATATTCAAATGTAGGACAACCATTTCTCTTGAACTAATATTTTCTTTGAGTAGTACAGGAACATAAAGTTCCACCTATCATAGAACGTTTTATTAACATATTTATTCTTTCCCTATATGTTCCTTTTACCTTACTAACTTGATTCCTTTTTTTCATTATTTTTTTTCTCCCACACCCCAAGGATTGATTCGTGCATTCTCTTGCCCATTACACTAACTGAAAAAGGGTTCGATCTCCTTCTCTTGCCCGTAACTTGTCTAATTTACCCCTCGCTCTGAATATCCTCTCGAACCACAATTTGAGGGTAACACTGTTGTCAAATCTAATGCCACATTCACAAGCCATCCCTTACCACCACTTCCTATTTCACAACCCCCAAACAATTCAAGCCATATATACACACTGCCTAAACATAACTCACATCCACATTCTTGTCCACCGCAATATCACACATATCCAGCTCCACTAAATGATCAAACAACATTATATGACCATAATACACCGCCAACGTTTACCATAAATATTCCGCATCCAAACAGCCATACTTTAGATCCAAGTTATGCCAAAATGACCCTATTTACCCACCATCAATATAAATCCCAACCTCCAGCAAACACTGCCCTTATGTAATGCATGGTTGAAATATTGGAATAAATTGAAGGTAATAAGGGGTTGAACGGGTTAAGTTACGAAGATTTGTGCATATACCCTGATGTTGAACTGCTAGAGGGGTACAAACCTCCTAGATTTGAATTGTACAATGGGACTGGAGATTCAAAAGTCCACTTGAACTTATACTGTGACAAGTTGGTAGGAGTCGGTAAAAACGAACAGATTCTTATGAAGTTATTCATGAGGAGCCTCACTGGAGATGCCTTATCATGGTATGTCACACAAGATGCAACAAAATGGTCAAAATGGATTGATATGGCCTCTGATTTCATAGAAAAATTTGGGTTCAATGTTAAGAATATGCCTGATTGGTTCTATATTTAGAAGTTAAAGAAGAAACCTATAAAATCATTTTGAGAATATGGAATAAGATGGATACGTGAAGCTTTTAAGGTACGTCCTCCTTTAGAGGAAGGTCAAATGAAAGAATTTTTCATATATGCTCAAGAGCCACAATATTATGAAAGGATGATTCTTGTAGAGGATTGAAAGCTTGTTGACATCGTCAAATTAGACGAGAAAATTGAAGAAGGCATTAAAAATGACATGATAACAAGTTTGGAGGCGTTGCAAGCGATAAAAACTTCAAAGGATGATAAGAACAACAACATGAAGGAAGTAAATGTTGTCTCAACTATGCAAGATCCCAAAACCCTTCCAATTTACCAAACACCACTTCCTCCGCTTTAATACCAAACACCCATATATCAAGCACCTTCATATTCATTTTCCACAACGTCATACAATTACCCATGTTATCTTATTATAATCCTACTAATTCTCTTCCACAACCTACGCACTTTCAAATTTCTCCAACTACCTCCCAATAACTGTTAGCTTATCAAAATCCACTAATAACTCTATGAACCAATCAATTCGTCGAATCTTGAACCAAGCATCAGAAAAATCAGTCAAGACAGTACACTTCTTTGGCCGAGCCTGTAGACCATCTTTATGAGAAATTAAGGGTTGATGGCTATATTACTCCAATTCCTGCAATTGTAATGAATACATGTGCGAAATGGATTGATCATTCCAAAGTTTGTGCTTATCATTCAGGGATGGAAGGTCATACCACATAGGAATGTCGTGCTTTAAAATACAAAATTCAAGAACTAATTGATACCAAGGTGATAAGTGTGATGGGGCCATATCTTGATGTTGATTAAGTATTGGCATCTATCTGACATTAAGGAAGATATATCACGTCATTTCCTCATTCCAGACTCTCAATCACTTGAGTTACTATAACCTTTACATATACTTAGAATAATATGAATTTCTCTTATGTAATTTGAACTACGGTCGACCTGATTCCCGTTTAAGAGGGATACGTAGGCGTTCCTGTGGAGTTCGGTCTTATCATAATGAAATTTTCATATTCTCCTGAAGCATGTAACTGGGGTAGAATTTTTGAAAGAAATTCAAAAATTATACGATTCTACAAGTTTAAGACAGACCAGATATGTAACTGGGGTAGAATTTTTTAGAGAGTCTCAAAAATTCTATCAAGAAGTATTTTTAACAAATTCAAGGCTACCAAGATTGAGGCCATGAACTGGGGCAGAAATTTTTGAGGAATCCTCAAAAATTTCATCAAGGATTACATCTCAAGAAATCAATAGAAATACAATGGATTCGAGACTGAACAAAGGAGCCTACAGAGACACGAATCAATCTTCCCCCTTTTAAAACTACCAATTTCTTTTAAATGCAGGAATAGAATGATGAGTACAAATCTTGAGTATGCTATACACCATAAAAAATATAAGGTTAAGTATTGTCATCCTATATTCTGAGCGGGTCAAACACTACCCTTTCTCACAAACTTATTCAAAACTAAGCATTGTTTTGAAAATTCAATGGAGTTAAGCACTACTCTACCAAAAACTCTCCAAGGCTAAGCATTGTCCTTGGAAAGTTAAGTGGGCTAAGCACTACCTGCTCTCAAGAAATCATCCAATCTAGTCATTGTTTTGGAAACTCGATGGAGTCAAGCAATACTCTATCAAAAACTCTCTAAGGCTAAGCATTTTCATTAGAAAGTTAAGTGGGTTAAGCACTACCCTCTTTCGAGAAGCTGACTGAGGCTAAGAACTATCCTTGAAAGTTAGTTTGGTTAAGCACTACCCTCTATCGAGAAATCATTCGAACTAAACATTGTTTCAAAAACTCGATAGAGTCAAGCACTACTATATCAAGAACTCTCTGAGGCTAAGCATTGTCCTTGGAAAGTTAAGTGGGTTAAGCACTACCCTCTTTCGAGAAGCTAACTGAGGCTAAGCACTGTCTTTGAAAGTTATTTGGGTTAAGCGCTACCCTCTCTCGAGAAATCATTCGAACTATGCATTGTTTCAAAAACTCGATGGAGTCAAGCACTATTCTATCAAGAACTCTCTGCGGCTAAACATTGTCCTTGGAAAGTTAAGTGGGTTAAGAAATATCCTCTTTTGAGAATCTAACTGAGGCTAAGCACCGTTCTTGAAAGTTAGTTGGGTTGAGCACTACCCTCTCTCAAAATTCATCCGAACTAAGCATTGTTTTGGAAACTCGATGGAGTTAAGCACTACTCTATCAAAAACTCTCTAAGGCTAAGCATTGTCCTTAGAAAGTTAAGTGGGTTAAGCACTACCCTCTTTTGAGAAACTGACTAAGGCTAATCATTGTCCTTGAAAGTTAGTTGGGTTAAGCACTACCCTCTCTCAAAAAATCATTCGAACTAAGCATTGTTTCAAAAACTCGATGAAGTTAAGCACTACTCTATCAAAACTCTCTAAGGCTAAGCATTGTCCTTAGAAAGTTAAGTGGTTTAAGAACAACCCTCTTTCGAGAAGCTAACTAAGGCTAAACATAGTCCTTAAAAGTTAGTTAGGTTAAGCACTACCCTCTCTTGAGAAATTATCCAACCAAAGAATTGTTTTGAAAACTTGATGGAGTTAAGCACTACTCTATCAAAAACTCTCTAAGGCTAAGCAGTGTCCTTATAAAGTTAAGTAGATTAAGCACTACCCTCTTTCGAGAAGCTGACTGAGGCTAAACACAGTCCTTGAAAGTTAGTTGGGTTAAGCACTACACTCTCTCAAAAAATTATCCGAACAAAGCATTATGTCGAAAACTCGATGGAGTTAGCACTACTCTATCAAAAACTCTCTAAGGCTAAGCATTTTCCTTGGAAATTTAAGTGGGTTAAGCACTACCCTATTTTGAGAAGCTGACTAAGGCTAAGCACCGTCCTTGAAAGTTAGTTGGGTTAAGCACTACCCTCTCTCGAAAAATTGTTTGAAGCTAAGAATTTTCCTCTGGAAGGCGATGAGGTTACTTAAAGATGAATATTGTTTTCTAATATTGAACATACTATGCACAACTGCCTCGGCATTACTAAATTCTACTACTTTACTGGACATTGTGTGGATTAAGCACCACCTCTTCAAATCTATATGAACAAAGCATTGCTCTGTCATGACAGATACATTTTCTTATCTCTTCTTATCTTCTTGTTATGGTTATTTTCACTATATTGCTCAAATCTTCTATACATATAGATATATCCATGCTAACCATTTTATCCAGTTGAGCTAAAAATGGTAGGACTAATAAGTATAAATTACCCCATCATGAGCATCCAAGTAACTGATCACATGATTCCACGATGCATGGAGCAGTCCAAAAGGTGATCCTATAATAAGAAGCCAAGTAGTTGATCACACCATTTCACGATGCATGGAGAAAGCCCCCTACAATGAGAAGCGAAGGAGCTGATCACATGATTTTACGATGTATGGAGCAGTCCAAAAGTTGATCCCACAATGAAAAGCCAAACAAGCAATCACACGATTCCACGATACAATAAATACGCTTTCTTTATTTCCACATTTACGTTACATTTATCAATTTTTTATTTTTTTACATGCCTAACCTTTGTTATTTAGTGATATAAAGGCACAGGTAATAGAGAAGGAATAACAAACAAAGATAATTTTCATTTCTATTCTAGAAATGCCACCCTATTTTACTCATTCGTCATATAAACCCAATTTGAAACTCACCAATATTTCATTCTCATGCCTCTCCTCACGTCATTATTTCAAGTCATACTCACTACCGTCTCACTGACCCACGATATCATTTTTGATGCCCCTATCCTTTATCATTATCATTCTTTAGGAATATTGTTCATTCCTAAATCTAGAAGTACAAACGGCCTGATTCCCATAAAACCAGAGATATGTAGGTGACTTAAAACTGAAGTCTTGGCCACATTGTTTTTAAACACCTCCCGTTGCTCACTTCCTAGCAAACTGTCATCTCAGTCGGACAAAATTGGCTAGTACGTCAACTTTCGTTGCTTGACAATTCTTTTATCATTCCCAAACAACGAAGGGACAACTTTTGACACCCAATTTTGACCTCCCGATATCACCTTAGGCTGCTATTTTTATCAAAATTACTTAATTTCAATTATTAATATTTTTTTACATATTATTCTCATATTAAATGCATACTAACGCGATTCGTAATTTAGAAAAATGTGTAAATCATTTTTACCTTTAGTATCATTTTTCATAATTTTTAAATTCAAATACGACATTTTATATAATTTTAATTAATATTTATTAAATTATTTTTTTTCACGTAATTGTACACACATTTTTTTGCAAATACATTGTCTAGTTTTTTATATTATTTATTTATTATTATTTATTAACATTGTTATTATATATATTATTATTTATTATTTATTATTATAAATTGTTATTACCATATATTATTATTATTATTTATTATTATTATTATTTATTATTTAATTATTATTATCATATATTATTATCCCTACTGTAATTTAAATAACAACCTAATTTAATTCATTTTGCATAAATTTATTCACCTTTTAACCTAATTTTGTCCAAATTCTTACAATTCTAGCCATTTTTGAAACTCAATTTCAAATTTTCAATCTTTAAGATCTCAGCCGTTGATCCTAAATAGATCCAATGATTGAGATCGAAAATGCCTTCTTTTCTTTTAAAACCTAAAACCACCACCCAACCCTAATTCCCCAAAAACTGCCGCCTCCCTCAAACTCTCTCTAGCTTTTCTCTCTCCCTCCCTCTCTTCCTCTCCCTCTCCTCTCTTCTCCATCAGCATTACTGTCCGTCCTTTCGCCTGTCTTTTTCTCCCATCAACGATCCTCACCGGATGTGATTACCAGCGGGCTCCGTGTCTTCTCCACAAAATAACCTCACGCTAGTGAACGATGCCATCATTCACCACTCCTCTATCGCCGGCAGCAACATCAACAACAACCAACCAAGCTGCCAGCGCCGCCAATGTCAACAGCCTCCCCCATCGACGATAATAGCGTCGCCGCCAGCACAGCTCCAACAACACTACGAGACCCCCTCTCTTCTTCCTCCTTCTTTGCTCCAACGTCGCTCCTGCCACCATAATAATGGCCGGTCCCATCCATCGAGACCACTGGCCAACTCCTCCGCTGTGCCAGCTATAGATCGATGCCCATCGCAGATCGGCGACCAACACTATCACTGGTGCTATCCCTCCGTTCAGTAGCGCCTCCACCATTCAATGCCCTTCCCGACACTGCTACTGTTCTAGAAAAATGGCCTCCCTATCATGCGCAACAACCACCCCCGCTCCTCCAAACGAGTCATAATACGAGTGTTTCGGGTTTGATGTCTTCTCGTGGTTTGAATTTCCTAGTTGTTCTTTGTGTTTTTGCTTGATTTTAGATCTAAAATTCGTGAAGCATGCTTGGGAATTTTAACACAATTCTATGTTTTTCTATTAACATGTGTAAAAATTCAAATTTTGGTGATACTTAATTTTAACTTACCTCATCTGGGTGCTTACTTCTCCTTTTGAAGCCATCGTGTTTTGCTTTTGTTTGATACCTACATAATTTGAGCCTGTGTTTATGCTAAAGATTGGAGTGTCTTACTCTTGACTGAAGATTATGGAACTGATTGCACATATAATTTGAATGATTTGATAATTTGGGTTGGTTGGATGCGTAATTGGCGTTAATGATCAAAGGGAACATTCTTATATGATTATCTTCCTTTTTTATTTTATTCTATTCTCTTAAGGCAATTAGCAGTCCTTTCTCATAACAATAGGCATGCTTCGTACTTACCTATTTATGGTAAGTACATAATTTGCGTGCCCGATTGGGCTATAATTGATTTTACTTAACAAATATTTTCCTTCTTAGTTGCTTTGACTGAATTTGATATTACATGTGATTTCTCTATTTATGGAAAATCCCATTTGACACATTTCAATCAAATATTTTCCTCTCCTTAATTGATCCTGATTGATTGTAAAAAATTATTTTTTCCTTTTACCTTCCAATCTCCTTTTCTATATAAACTACTATTCTTTTCAATTAACAGACATTTCTCAAGCTCTTAAGCCATTAACTATTACTCTCTCTTAAACAAAACATCAACTATTTTAATACTAGGCAATTAGATATTTGGGTTCTTTTGGTTTTTCTTCAAGGCTTACTACATACATCTTGCTATTACTCCAAGGAAATTGCCACTGGGATCCAAGAAAAATATTGATCAAAGCGATGAACGTCGCGCCGCATCGAGATTGCGTTGATACACTGTTTTGGATTCACAAACGTGGTTCAAATGAGGTTCGAGAAAAATAAAACTTGTTCGAGAATACCTACTGACATTCTTGATCATGAATTAACCCAAAGATTGACATTTTAAGGTCATAGAGGTCGTGAAATAGAGTTGCCAACTTACGAAGGCCAAAATGACACTAACTTTAAATACTTAGCTAAAATTTTTAAAGTCTGAGACCCTTTAGCAAGCTCGAAAGACTGAGTTAAGCTTAGGATTTTGCGGGGTCTTACATAATATTTATGTACAATTATGCTTCTAGTATGCATATAAATTATGAATAAGTGTTGCTTGGTTCATGAACCCTTTGGACATTTTGAGAGGTTGATTAATAGACTTAATACGCCAAGGATATTAAGACTCCTAGGCTCATGATGATGCATGCACCTAATAAAAAGGTGTTGGTTTAGATCTATCCTAGGTTGACTAAGAGTTAGGAAGACACATACTTGAAATTTCATATATGAAAAGGTACGTGGTCACACGACAGTAGAACTCCCGCTCACCTCAAGTATATGTTGACTCTCTAAAATAAGGTATTTGAAAGAATTTTGAAAAAGTGTAATGCATAATATGCATGTACAAAGTGTATGAAGTGTTCATTTTCTAAATGTTGAGAAAATATTAACAGTGTGACAGTTTATATAAAGCAGTAACAAGTAGATAATTTATATAAGATGATAGCAAATAAGAAATTATTGGGCATAAACATGATAAAAAAAGCATGAAGTAATTGAGATAACACAAGCACATTAAAAAATATTAATTTTTAACCAAAGTCTGTTATGGTTAAGAATCTAAGGGTAAAGGTAGCTGAAAAACTTGTTCAAAATGAGCAAAAATATGTAGTTTTTATAGTGACAATTAGAGTTAAAATTGAGCATTTGGGCGGTATTTCAAGGATTAAATAGTCATTTGGATTTTGAAAATATACCTTGTGATTCTCTGTCAGAAATTGCAAAAATATTTTGGCTTTTTACTTGACCAAATCACAGAGAAGAGATGATTTGAGGGAGAGTGGAGAGAACCTATCGTTCTTTGCATGAAAATGGGAGTCATAGAACATGCGCATTGAATGCTACCCAAAAGAGAAGGGAGAGAGGAAAAGCATCAACTGATAGAGATAATTAGGGTTAGGTGGGGTTTTTTGATAGATTTGTTTGGTGTATTGGGCCTTTCAAAGAGTATTTTTTAGGTTTAATAGAATAGATCTAAACTATGGGTTCTTGGCCAAATTTTAGGGCCTTTTTTTCTTCTCCCGCTTAAATTATTTGGGTTTCTAACTTAACAATTGATACAAATATATTAAGATGACAATATAATTAATATGTAGAAATAACGTATTGACATCTCAAATATCCACTAACACAAATTATCAACCTATAACTAAATTGATAAGTAGGAACTTGAAATAAGATGACGATAACAATTATTTTTAAGAAAAATGTGTAAAATAATGATAGTAAGTTCAATAATAAAAAATATATAGTTCACTTATTGGTAATTTTTTTAGAAATAACAATAAAACAAAGTAATTTGATATGATATTAATTTTAAAGCTCGAGAAATTAATTGAAAGAAAGGAGGGTAAAAGTTAGATGTCAACACTTATCTCATATTTGATTGGGATAAATATAACGCCCCGAGTTTGTACCCTGATGCTACACGGTGCTCATAATCTCGAAGGACCACAAGGTAACCCATGACTGGTACCTACTGCAATAGCTGAATAATAATACTATAAATATGCAAAAATTAGGAGAAAACTTGCCATAAGGTTCAATACTGAAATAAAACTAAATATGGTATAGCTATACCAAAATTGAAACATCTATCTGAAAATACTTTAGTCTGAAAAGCCGCAAAATTATCTGAAATGTGTAGGTGATGGGACAAGTCCCCAACCAACTCCGACTACTGAAATAAACTAAAATGCTGAAATAATAATCATGTCCTCAAACTATGAGGACTCACCACTAACTCTGACTGCTAAAGATTTGAACTCCTAAGGGTGCTTGGGTGCCCGTGCGTCTAAACCTATCATATAAAACATCATAGTGCAAGAGAAAAGTATGCATCAGCACTTTGAATGTACTGGTATGCTAAGTGAGGTACGCTGAAATGCATGGGTTCATATGCATGAACAATACTGATTGGATTACATGAGTATAACTGAATGAGAGTACATGCATGAATACGTAACCCTAACTGAGATTCTAATAACACTGATTACTGATTCTGAACATTAATTAACTGATATCTGAGTATACTAATACTGAATTACTGATAACTGAATGACAATATCTAACAGTCCTAATTCAGTGGAACTATATTGAGTTCTGTACTGAGCTGAATGACTTTATCTGACAATCCTGAATCTATAGAATTGAACTGAGTTCTATTCCGAGACTGGAACTGAAACTGAGACTGTGGGAGGTAATCATCTAACTGACATGCCCTTTTCTGAATACATTGGGGTCCAACCTGTAACCCGAGTTAGAAGGGTGTTATTACCGTGCTATGGGTAAAGACAAGTTGAGTCACCCACATTTGGTAGGTGCTCTAAACGAGATTGGTAGTACCCTCAACTGGCAGGTAAATTACCTCATCAACCCTCAACTGGTAGGTTGATGTCTCAAACTACACTGGATACATAGTTTTGGAACACAAGGACTGCTTCTAAGTCTCACACCCTCTACTGGCAAGTTAGTCCCCATCCTTGGGTTCACTCGGTGCTGAATCCTACTCCTAACTGAATAGATAATGGACTGATTTCTAAACTGTTCTAAGTTGGACTGAACTGCTACTAATCATACTGTTTAACTGAACTAAATTGAGTTCAATGAGTTCTGTTGACTGACGGAATACTACTAAACTCTATTAACTGGCTGAATTTACTAAGGTTTAAACTGAATACTGAACTGGATTGGACTAATACTGAGTCAACTGAGTTCTTCCTGAGTTCGTTAACTGACTAAGAGTACTACTGAGAGTGACATGACTGACACTATCCTGAGACTGACCATGGCTCTAGGTAATAAGCTAAATTGTCAGGTATTAAATACCCCCAGGACTTGATAGCATAAATTATAAGACATGGAACAATCTTGAAACATGATAAATAACTACATGATCATCATTCATTCATTGGGACATTATAGCAAATTGCATGACATGAACTTGAATACATGCTAACATGATATAATTTCATTATTTACTTCTCATGAACAACTCATAAAACACTTGGAAGGCATTATATATGCACATAGTACTAATCAACACACGAGCACCATAATTTCAAGTCTTTAACATGGTTTCACATGATAATAGATACATAATAGTTGCTTTTACATAAATCTTGCACTGAATCATGGATAGAAATCCAATCAACATTATAATCATGAATACATTTGAATCTAAATCATGGAAAGCATTAAATCAAGCTACTTAAGATTTAAAAGAGTTTCTTGGACTCCAAGGGTGGAAGGAACCCTTTGATGAACACTTGACATACCTTGGTTGCTGAATTCCTGAAGATTAATTGTGAAATCTTAAACCTTGAATTTGAAATTTAATCTCCTAGGGTTTTTGTTCTTGATTATTTTGAGTAAGAACAAATATGATTTGCTAATTGAGGGCTAAATATCATGTTATGGGGGCTGAAGGACGTAGTAAAAAGACCCAATTACCCCCAAAGATGTGACCTTTTTAATGACAGAAAATTGAACCATCGACGTGCAGACCAATGCACCGCATCATTGGCATCGACGCGATAGCCAACACACCGCGTCAAGTCCACATCCGTTCACTAGAAATTACCATTGGAAGCTAAAGAAAATATTGATCGACGCGATGGCCACCGCTCCGCTTCGAGATCGCGTTGATACACTATTTTGGATTCCCAAACATAGTTTAAATGAGGTCCAAAAATATAAAACTCGTCCAGGAACACCTACTGACATTCCTGATCATGAATTAACCTAAAGATTGACATTTTAAGGTCATAGAGGTCGTGAAATAGAGTTTCCAACTTATGAAGGCCAAAATGACACTAAGTTTGAATACTTAGCTAAAATTTTCTAAGTCTAGGATACCTTAACAAGCACGAAAGACTGAATTAAGCTTAGGATTTTATGGGGTCTTATAATATCTCCCCCTTGGGAACATTCATACTCGAATGAGACTGACTAAGCTGAGAATACTGGTAGATTGGATTTTGATTGGAATCTCTTCATAAGAGAGGCTGTGCTGAATATCTACACCCTCTATAGGGACTACGACTGCTGGGTTACCTATGCTTTTCTTAAGCAAAGAGATATGGAACACTGGGTGCACTAAAGCTAAGTTCCAAAACGGCTGAGAATTCTGTAAGAACCGACATATCAGGGACTGAGTTTCCCCTTCTTGCCAAACCTCTTCACTTCTTTCATAGGAGAGATTTTCAAATTCAGAAAATCACCAATATCGAACTCGAGATCCTTTCTGCGTACATCTGTGTATGATTTCTGTTGGCTCTGAGTTGTCATAAGCCTTTCCCTAATCAACTGAACTTTCTATAAGGTATCGAATACCAAGTCAGGAAGCCCTACGACTGTGGCCTCACCCACTTCAAACCAACCAATGGGAGATTTACACCTCCTCCTATAAAGTGCCTCAAATGGAGCCATCTGAATGGTGGAATGATAACTGTTGTTATATGTGAATTCAATCAAAGGCAAGTGGTCATCCCAACTACCTTTAAAGTCTATCGTACACACTCACAACATATCTTCTAAAGTTTGGATGGTCCTTTTTTCTTGACTATCTGTCTGAGGATAAAAGGTTGTACTGAGGTGAACTCGGGTACCAAGACCCTTTTGGAATGCCTTCCAAAAATGAGAGGTGAACTGAGTACCTCTATCTAAGATAATGGACAATGGAACACCGTGCAATCTAAACAACTCCCTGATTTAGAGTTGGGCATAAATCTCAACTTAATAAGAGGTATGGACAGGTAGGAAATGAGCTTCTTTGGCCATCCTATCTATGATGACCCTAACTAAATCATGCTGGAGACGAGTACGAGGCAAACCTATCACAAAGTCCATGTTCACTTCTTCCCATTTCCAGGTGGAAATACTGAACTCCTGCATGGACCCACACAGCTTCTAATGCTTGATCTTAACTTATTGATATGTTGAGCACTTAGCCACATACTCTGCAATGTCCTTCTTCATCCCACTCCACCAATAGATCTCCTATAAATCACGGTACATCTTAGTGGCCCCTAGATGAATAGAGTAGCATGCACCATACGCTTTTGCAAGAATTCACTGCCTTAAGTCATCTACACCTGGCACACATAACTGACCTTGGCAACACATTACCCCATCTCCTCCTTGGGAGAAAACCTCTACTTTTTGATCTCTGATAGATTTCTTCATCTTGACTAGACTGGGATCCCTATCTTGTTTTTCCTTTACCTCGGAAACTAAGGATGATTCTGAACTACTCTGCACCCACATACTACCTTCTGCTGAATCGACTAAGCGAACACCTAGTCGGGCAAGTTGATGAACTTCCTGAGTTAACTTCTTCTTACCATCCTCCATATGAGCAACACTACCTATAGACATCCTACTGAGATCATCAACCATCCATTAGCTTTACCCGAATGATACATGACACTCATTTCATAGTCTTTCAACAACTCCAACCACTTTCTCTAATGGAGGTTTAAATCTTTTTAAAAAAACACATACTGTAGGCTCTTATGGTCAGTGAACGCATCAATGTGCACCCCATACAAATAATGCCTCTAAATCTTTAAGGCAAATATTACTGCTGCTAACTCAAGATCATGAATAGGATAGTTGTTTTCATGCGACTTAAGTTGTCTAGAGGTGTAGGCTATGACCTTACCTCTCTGCATCAAAACACACCCCAAACCGACTCTGGAAGCATCACAATACACTACAAGCCCATATGAACCATCTGGTAGGGTCAAACCTGGACCTATAATGAGTCAAGTCTTCAACTCTTGAAAACTCTTCTCACAAGAATCTGACCACATGAATTTGACTTTCTTCTGAGTCAATCTATACATAGGGGATGCAATAGATGGAAATCCCTTAAAAAACCATCAGTAATAGCCATCCAAGCCCAAGAAACTCCTGATATCTGATGGAGGCATAATCAGTTAGAGTCATTATTTTAATTACTAATTCTTCTCTTAAAAAAAGTTTTGGAGATACTGCCCAAACTGCCTCTTTCGCACAAATTTCATTAAAACTATCTAACATTATTTCCTCCTTTGCTAATATATCAGCTACTCCATTCTGCTCCCTATAGAAATGGCTTACTTTTGGGTTCCCTAGTCTTCTTAGCCTTGACCTTCAATCGAAAATCAAATCATCATAGTGGAGGTTCCCATTACTAAACATGGACATGATTTTCGGGGAGTCATCTTAAGGCCTTCTATGAGGGCCATTAGCTCCATCATATTGTTGGTAGTTTTGTGCAAGGTTTCAAAAAATCCCATCACCCATCCCCTAACTACTCCACCAATCCCCTTTGCCTGGTTTCCCAGGTATGACCCATCCCAAGCATGAGCTAACCGGTGTTAACTTGAATCTATTTTTGTTGGGAGAATTGCACTTAACGTTAATAGTAATGCTTGGTGGAAGGTATTTATTCTTTTTAGAAAGGTGTTTATACTTCAAGGGTTGTCCTTCTTATTATAAATATATATGGTTTTGGTTATGTTTAGTAACAATATGCTATATGTCTTTCAAGTGTTGTTCATTAACTATTGATAGGATTTGAAGTGATTTTCTCATTATAAATATATTTGGTCAGGTGATTGTTATACATTAAAAAAATTATTTATTTGTAATACATTACCTAAGATTTTTTTGTAAAAAATTTATTTATTAATATGAAGATTTTAGTTCAATCCAAAGTTATGAAGATTTGGGAAAGAGTGGTTGAGCGGAGATTGAGGAGTGTCGTGTCTATTTTGGAGAATCAGTTTAGATTTATGCCTGGTCACTCGATGACAGAGGCAATCCACTTGGTAAGGAGATTGGTGGAGCAGTATAGAGAAAGAAAGAGGGACTTACACTTAGTGTTTATCGACCTAGAAAAGGCATATGATAAAGTCCTGAGGAAGGTTCTTTCAAGATGCTTGGAGGTAAGATAGACCCCAGTAGTATACATCAGAGTTATTAAAGACATGTATGATGGAGAGAAGACCAGGGTGAGGATGGAGGGAAGAGACTCAGAGCATTTTCTAGTTGAGACAGGGTTGCAATAGGGATCGACTCTTAGTCCATTCCTATTTGCATTGGTGATGAACGTGTTGATGTGGAGTATTCAAGGTGAGGTGCCTTGGTGTTTGTTATTTGCATATGATGTAGTGTTGATTGATGAGATGCGGAGGGGCGTGAATGACAAATTGAAGGTTTGGAGAAAATCCCTTGAGTCTAAGGGGTTCAGGTTGAGTAGATCCAGGATAGAGTATTTGGAATGCAAGTTTAGTGACTTGAGGTAGGAGGACGATGGGGTGGTGAGGTTGGACTCCTAGGATGTTTGTAAGAGGGATAGTTTTAAGTATTTTGGGTCTATGATTAAGGGGAATGGTCAGATTAATGGGAATATCGCTAACTATATCTGATCAGGTTGGATAGAGTTGAGTATCGCCTTAGGAGTGTTGTGTGATAAGAAGGTACCCCTTAAGCTTAAAGTAAAATACTATAGAGTGACAGTCCGTCCGACCATGTTGTATGGAGCAGAGTGTTGGCCAGTCAAGCATTCCACATCCAAAAATTAAAGGTGGCAGAAATGAGGATGTTGCATTGGATATGTGGGCTTACTAGAAGGGACAGGGTTAGGAATGAGATTATTCAGGAGAATATGGGAGTGGCTTTTGTGGAGGACAAGATGCGGGAAGGAAGGCTGAGATGGTTTGGGTATGTGACTAGGAGGGACGCGATGCCCCAGTTTAGAGATATAAGAGTCTAGCGTTGGATGGCTTCAGGAGGAGTAGAGGTAGGCTGAAGAAATACTGGAGGGGGGTGATCAAACATGACGTAGAGAAATTGTAGCTTACTGAGGACATGATCCTAGATAATAAAGTGTGGAGGTCGCGGATAAGGGTAGAAGGCTAGCAAGAGGGGGTGGATTGTAGCCAGCCGTTAGGAGAGATCTTGTGTAGCCGGGTTAGTTATCTTAGGACTGTGTCATAGGTTTCTTTGGTTTGTGAGTGTTTGTTACTTCTAGGTGGTGTCCCATTCATAATTTCTTAGTTCCTATTTTCTTATTTTCGTGTTACCTTATCGCTTGCATTTTATATTTCTCTGATTTATATTTTATTATTTCTTATGCCCTTTCTGTTATGTCATACATCCCCTTGTTTAATATTCTTTATCTTGAGTCAGGGGTCTATTGGAAACAACCTCTCTACTTCTTTGGAGGTAGCGGTATGGACTGCATATATCTTACGCTCCCCAGACCCTACTTTGTCGGAATACAATGGGTTTGTTGTTGTTGTTGTTGTTAATAAATTATTGATATTCATTCTTACTTTAGGATTTTATCAATTTACTTTCATATTTTTACTTTTTATAAGTTCTTTGTATATTGGGATTTTTTTATCAATTTATTATCGTCTTTAAAAAAATTTCAATCATCTGCACACGTACACGATATGACATCACATTTTTATAATATTTTCAAATTAATTACACTTTTTCAATATTTTCAACGTTCTTTACATTTTTTCATAATTACAAATCAATCTCTATATTTTTTTACCATCCACAAATGTTGAGTTAGATCAATTATTTTTGTACAGTATAATTTAATGTCTTATCACATCTGACAAGGACCTCACAATAATGTCTTATCACATCTGACAAGGACCGCACAATAATGTCTTGTCACATCTGGCAAGTTATTGATAACTGTTATTATTTTAGAATTTTTAACAATTTATTGTCATATTTTAATTTTCCATAATTATCCTTAATTTCATAAATTTTAGGATTTTTATCAGTTTATTATCATTTTAATATTTTTGCATAGTCATCTACATACGTACATAACATAACACTCCAATTCTTCTTACATATTATAATTTTAATTGTTTATACTGTAATATTTTTTTTAACGATAATTATATTTGTTTACATTTTTCTGTAGTTATATATATCAATATTTTTATTTTTGTACCTTATTTAATACAGTCTACAGAAATAATATCGACTTATTTTAATACACAGACCAACAAATCAGTCAAATTAAATTGTCATCACTTTTTATCACTTTTGACTTTATTTTACCTACTACACAAAATTTAAGGAATTTTTTTGAAAAAAATAATTCCCCTTTTTCCATTTTAAATACCCAAGACACATACACACAATAAACACACAAAACACACACCACAAATGATTCAAATACACAGAGCTCTCACATACATAATTTTTTTCTCTCTCTCTCTTTATCCTTCACTGCCGATGTCACTGCCGGAGCTTCGATGAACGAGCTCTGGACACCTCTACGCGTCCTCCTCTTTCTCCTTCTTTGGTTGTGCCTTGCCGAATTTGATCACCAGTGGACGGGCTTCGAGCTTCAAGCCTCCATCCGTAACAACCTACCAACGGCCTTCCTCCTCTTCTTATCTCCTTTTCCAGCCGCCGGAGAAATAACATCCACACCACAACTATAGGCCGCCTCTCTTACCCCACTTTCTGCTGGCTCGCTGAAGGTGATGACTGGTGAAATCCAGCCTTGAAACCACCACTACCTCTTTTCCCCGCTTCACTATCGCACAATGCTGCCAGATCTGGCTGAATTTTGAGTATCCGACGTTTTTTCGACGAACGTCATTGAAGCAACGCCATTGTTTTCTTGATTGTCTCCAATTATACCATTCATTTTATTTTTTGTTTCTATTTGCTAATTTGTGCTTGCTTTATGTTTCGTACAAAGTTATTATATTAGAAATAATGTTATTTTGCTGGAGTTTGATTGGAATTTTACCGGAAGACACCATATCTATCAAGCCTTGCTTGCTATCCAAATTAATGTTGATTCATTCATTGCTGGACTGTTCTTCCTAGTTGTTTCTTCTTAATTTTATGGTACACCATCATTACAGTAATTTTTGTTTTTTGGACTAACTTTGCATTATCTTGTTCTCTATTGGTCTACTTTGTACTGATAATGACTTTTTACAAAGACAATAGGGTGTTTTGTTCGATCACTACTGTTTTAACGCTATTAAATTGAAGGCTTTCCTTCAGACAGATTTTGTCCATTAATTGTTTTATGTTTTATTATGTTGATGATGAACAAATACTATACTACTTGGCCGATGACATTATCTTTCCGTCAGATATTTAAAGTCACCCTCTTACAAAAGTGTAATACCCCATACATTCCTATTTTATCTCAGCCCCTAGTACTTTCTTAAGGAACTTAGAACCTAAAAATAAGACTAAGTGTTGAGGGACTTAGTCACTCTTTGACTCCCTTTAACTTTGAGGATTGTTAAGTTGACCTTTCGGGCTCCGAGATGATGGTTTTTGAGTTGATTCATGTTTAGGGGTGTAAGTAGCATGTCTCGGGTAAGTTTCAGATTTTTTGAATGAGGTTTGGACCATGTTTGACTTTCCCAAATAGTAGCTCACCGTGATTGGACCGTGTTGTGGTGAGTATAGCGGTGGAGGAGTCGACAATTGTCTGATTCCAGCAAGTCACCACGATTACACCATGTCATGGTGAAAATCACGATAATAGCCTTGGCGCATCTTGGTGAAGGGCCAAACGACATTCCAGTTACAAATTTTAATTTCCCAAGGGTAGTCTTATCATTTACCCCCAACCCACGTCGTGAAAACGGAAGATTTAACCCTATTTTAAGTAGAATATACTCATTCCTCACCAAATTTCTCTCCAAGAAACCCTAAAGTTTCAACTTTAACTCCAAGAAAATCCAAAGTTTCACTATTCCTTTTTTAAGATAACCAAGAATTCAAGTTTCCCGGTTCATGAACTTCAAGTAGAAGCTTAAATAATATCATTAGAAATTCAAAGTTCAAGTTTCTACATCAATTTAAATGAATAAGGTATGTGGGGTTATGAACAAGGATACTCCTTTCATCCTTATGCCCAATTTAGTTTTTAAAGTTGAATTTACATGTATTTTAGTTTAGGGTTCATACCCAATGATCATTATTTGAAGTTTATGATGTTACAAGTGATTTAAGTGTTGAATTGCATAACTACTTTCATAAATTCATGCGTGTGATTTGATTTCATATATTGAGATTGAATTTCATATCATGATTAGAATTGTTAAAGTATTTTAAGATTATTGTTATTGGGCATGAAGTTTGTTGTGATTTGACATGAGTTTCAAGAATGGGTTTGAGGCCCCAAGTTTAAATCTTGATATTTCAAGAAAGATGATGTTTAAGCACCCTATGATTAGCTTATATTTAGATTTTAAACAAGATTTGATCTTTTGATCCTTGGCTAAGACATGGAATCCACTTCACAGTTCTGAGTACAGTTTCAAGTAAATAGAAGCATAACTGGTTTTCATTGTAAACCCTTATGCTAGTTTTAAAGTGATTTCCTACAGAATGGGCATACATATTAAAGAAGTAGTATTTAGCAGCGAGTTAGGTATGTATCCTAGTTAACATGCCCCAAAACTATGAACCAATATAGGTTCAGATTATTCCCATTTATATAGATGCAGATACAGATTGTGATCACTTAGCTCAGGTTATACTCCTTGACAAGAGCATGACACCTCTCTCCAATGTGAGGTTTTCCCCTTAGGGGAACTAGACGTTGAACTCCATGATAGCTCACATAGTTTATGTCGGTATGAAGAACCTCTCTAACAGAAAAAGAATAACAGAAAAGCTTTTAGAAGAAACTCCCTAAGTCCTAAGACAAAATAATAGAACGACTTTTAGAAACTAAGTGTAAAGGCTCATAATTTATTTTAGACATTATTTTATTTTGCATAAGACATTCGTTATGAGATTTTAGCTTTCAGTTTGCAGATATAAAGGTGAGCTTTTTTTACACTAAGCCTGCATGATTTGAAAACAGACTTAACTTCAGTCCTACTTATTCCACTAATAGAAAGAGTAAAAGTATAGCTTTTAGAACTAAGTGTTATGGCTCACAATATTTATACAGTATGCTTCATTATTCATGATTTATGATTTTTAGCTTTTAGTTATTCAAGTCAATGTGAGTCATTTACACTTAGCATGCATCCCTTTTCAAGTTTATATAAACATTGAGATATTGTATTACTTATGCATTCACCCCCATATGCTCAATGTATTCCAAAAGTACTGATCCACAAAAATGTCTATGTCTTGCATTATTTAATAATGTAGGTTCAGGTGCTCAGTTCCAAAAGCGTGATTGACCGTGAGCATCCCTATCTACATCCCAAAAGCTGGTGATTCCTCATAGTCTGAGGACCCAGTTATTCAAATTTATAGCTTTATAGAGTAGTTTATTTAGTTTTATTCAGTCAGTTATGGGCCTATCCTATTGACTCTCTAGTTAATAGTGTTAGAGGCATGTTCGACTATTAGATACATTTCAGACTTACAGTGTTGGTTGTTCAGATTTCCTTATTAAATATTTTTAGACACTATGTTCATTTAACTTAGTCCATTTCTGATAGTAGATTCAGTATTTTAGTATTTTGCATGCTTAGATTTCTTTTATTTTGAGTTTCAGAATGAGTAACTGACTTCCAGGGTTAGCTCAGGACTACTTGTAGTTCGGGGCATCGTATGACGTCGCGAAACTCATTTTTGGGGCGTTACAATCTTGGTATCAGAGCCTAAGGTTTAAAAGTCCTAGGGAGTCAGACAATCCGTGTTACATAGAGTCTTAATCATGGGTGTGAAGCGTGTCATATTTATGAGCAAGAGGCTACGGAATGATTTAGGAACTTGTCCTTTTATTTTGTGATCTATTGAGCTTATAGTTGTCTCTATTTGCTTTTAACTCATACTCTTACGTGATAGAATATGCCTACTCGAAATCCTCATCTCAAAATGTCAAAAGAAAATAGAGGGGTTAGTTCATAAGTAGAGAAATTCTCATCTCAAAAATCCTTTATGACCCTCTTGATGAAAATCCTCGTAGATTTGTCAAAAAGAGGATAAGAATTATGTTTCTTTCTAGATGTTGTCTTTTTTTTAGTTTCAAGTTCCCTTAAATACGGATATGTTGTTTGTCTCTTTTGTGTGTTAAATTAGAAGGGTAAGACAAACAAAAATGAGTCAAAGCAGTGTGCTTCTTATGTTTTCTTGTATGTTTTTCCTTTTATATGTTGGTCATGTTGATGATTGGGATTATTTCTCTATGTGCGTAAACTCTTTTATCGGTGTATGTTCATGAATATATCATTGGGAAATCAAATGGATCACGTCTCATGTGTGAATTGTTATGTCTTGATTCGATTAGTATGCTTCGAGTTGTTTGAACGTGTCTGTTTCTATCTTAGACTTAACTTATTTGTGGTTAAAGATCATGACAAGTTTGCTCCTAAGTTCGTCTTTATGTGAAGTTGAGGATCCCTCTAAAGATCTTTCGGACTTTAATTTGTCAAAGAGGGTGAAACAATGCGCAAACTTTATTTTCTTGTATTTTCCTTGAGATGTCTTGTTTTGTGAAGCACCTTAGATAATTTTGTATTTTTTGTTCAACACCAGTAGCATTAGTTTCTCTTTTATCAAGTTCTAATCCTTAACCTTTTTCTTTACATGTACCATTTACCTTGAGTCCAAAAATGGACTAAATTTTTCCTCACATTTCTTTATGGGCCATTGGGTCCCACCATCTCTATCGAGTTAACCTACCATCTCTATCGAGTTAACTCAGAAAGTATATCATGTGGCATATGGATATAAAGAAATGAAAGGAGAAGAATGGGCTAAAATCCCATCTTTGAAGCGGCTAAGAGACTTGGAAGTCTCGTTTGTTATTTTATTTATTTATTTATTTATTTATTATTTATTTTATTTATTTCTCCATTTTATTATTCATTGATTTGGGCCTCAAAGTCAAAGTTGTAAATTTAATACAGGTGAAGCAGATTTTGGGCCAAAAAGACTCGAAAACATAGAATTAGGAAAGGTGAAAATGGGTCGAGAACCCAATTAGATTAGGACAGGTTTCGTTGCTTTGGGCCCAAGGGCCTAAATCTTTTACTTTCTCCTCCATTTCCCCTTTATGTGTTTATTTGCTTGTTAGTTTTGTTTAGACTTAGTTAAAATCCTTGCTAAGTCGCCTAAATCTATTTTACATTAGTCTTTTCTAAAAAATCGATCACTTTTCAACAAATCAATCTTTTTAGTTAGTCAAAAGATGTTTTCAAACAGTCTGGATAACCGCAAGTTAGTGGACATTTTAGGACCTTAAAAACCTTCCTAAAACGTTAATAGGAACCGCTTTCCTAGAATCTCTAAAACTTGAATGATTTTTCTATTTTGAATCGTTTAAAGTATCATTTAAAGGTTTTATTAATTTTCCTAAAATAACTAAGTGGCAAATCTGAAAGTCAAATTTCTGTAAAACGGAAATGACGACTCTGATGGGGATTATTTAACTAGGTTCTAACCAAATATTTGATTTTGTCTTTTGATTAACTTTTTATGTGTTTATATGTTTTGATTTTGCGGTATTTAATTATTGCATCTCATAGCATTATCCTACATTGATTAAATTATTTTGGAGTTTCGTGGATGTCCCAGCCCCTGTTGTTCAATTCCAAATAACGTGTTGAAAATACGATGGCTTATTAGCACGTGAGTCATCTGATGGTTTTTCGTATTTCCAAACTCAAGTCGTTCGCTTGGGAACCTATTTCAAACCCACTCTAGACACCCAGGATAGAGCTAAACCAAAACCCTTTTAGGCATAAGCCTAGGACGACCCAATACTCGAAGGGGGTATTGGGCCCATTAGAAAACTTGCCCTGCGTCTATTGACCCCAAGTCAATTATAGATGAATCATATTTATGTGTTGAAGAAATATATGTTTATTTAATCCAATCGAACTTCTTTTGGGGGTTGAGAGAAGGCTTGCTTTGCTTACTTTCGTGTAAGAAAGCCTCAATCATAGGCCAATTGAGAGAGGAATTGAAGCAAGCCAAGCAAGAAATTGATTGATTTGGACGGTTGCATCTATAGAACAGTTATACAAAAATTGTTTGATCATCAATGGATGTCACCAATGACAAAAAATGGACAAAGCTAAGGGGGCGAAGGCCGATAGAAGAGCATTCACCGCTAGTTTTTCTTATCCTTTACGCGGGATATTATTCTTTTTCTCATGTTATTTTCCTATTCCCTAAAGATTGTATCCTTTTTGTGCAAATTTTGTAGGCATTTATGCCATTTTTGTACACCTATGAAGGTTTTTTGGGGATAATGGATTGGCTTTAAAAAGGCGTATACGTTCTTCAAAATTCGTTAGGCCTAAACCCATGGCTCAAAAGGGTCACCCAATTAGGATGCACGTTTAATACAATATGCTTGTGTAATATAACTATTTATGTGCTTATACGTGTTATGTTGATTCGAATCAAAGGCGAATTGATCCAATCCCAATTTTCCATAGAACATCTCTAGGCAGAAATATATCCCACTATACAAAAGTCCGACCAAACGTATTCCAAGTCTCCCAAGTTTCTCAGAAAAGTCCACAGTCATTCTTAAAACTTTCAAAATGATCATTACCATTTTAGGAAAATTGACTTTAGAATCAGAAAAAGTCATTATAGTTTCGAACTACGTAGGACCCAATTTCTCCTTTGTGAGATACGTAGGCATCTTTTCGGCCTAGCCCCCATCTTTAAAAATTCTATTGTCCTCCATTTTCTTGAAAATGTAATAAGATCGGAAAGAAAAAAAGTTGAGCCTTCCTGATAAATTCAACTTATCCATATCATTGAGCAAAATTCTGTTCATTGAAATTCTCGAGTCATTATTACTTCATGGATCAATTCGCATGAGATAAGAAATAACTCTATGTTTAATTCCTACCTTATTATCTTGCTTTGCTTATTACTAACGGAATCTAACACATCAGCGTTTGAGTTGTTTTTACCCTACAGGTAATAGAAACTACTCTGTGTTGGCACAAAATAGCCCTACTTCACTAGATCAAAATGAATAAGAGATCCCCTTCTTGACTATAGCTTTGTTACAGGAAAAGAAAAATAACTAGTGGTAAAATTGGACTCTACCAATCATTTTTCAAACCTATAAATGATGGTTTCAAGGATGGGATAAGGAAAATACGAGGGAAGAATTTTCCAAGACAAACGAGATCATGAAAGATTAATTGGAGGAAACATTATTGAATTGGACCTCCACTCCACCCATGACTTGTCGCCCGTCGTACAACAATAACTTAAAACCTGCATTGTCATGTCATGTCAAGAAGCAAGATAATAACGAATGAGAGACAATAGCCCTAGAACAATCAACAGAAGAAGCCTTTATAGGTACGAACTATGTTTGACCTGAATTCCCAAGAAAGGGATACGTAGGCGGCCTATGTCGCTTCAGTCAATCCCTTAGGAGAATTTATCCTTTTCTTTTATGTACGAACTATGTTTGACCTGAATTTCCAAGAAAGGGATACCTAGGTGGCCTATGTTAGCTTCGGTCAACCTCGTAGGAGATTTATCTCTTCCTCTTATGTATGAACTACATAATGACCTAAATTCCCATGAAAGGGATACGTAGGCGACCTATGTCTGCTTCGGTCAACCCAATAGATTTTACTATATTTCTGTAGTGTATTCTTGAACTATGTTTGACCTGATTCCTACTTCAATGGGATTCATAGGCGCCCCAACAACTCGGTCATGCAACCCCAGGAAATGGAAACTGGGGCAGAATAAACTGAGAAAGATCATCATCCAACAAAGAGAATGAATACTAACAAAGATTTTGGATCCTCTCAAGCTGAGATCATCTCAAACAACTTTAAACTGGGCTAAAAATTTTGAGGAGGTCCTCAAAATTTTCACTCATATATTGGAATATATTTCAAATCTCCTAGCACTAAAGGTTGAAGTCAAGATTTGGGAATCACCACCTATGATAAAGTCTAGGTAGATAAAATCTCCGCCTATGATAGAACTTCTGGTATAGAGCCTCGACGATGATGAATCCCTGGTTTTCTCCATCAAATATCAGATACAGTCAGAACCAAGAAAAAGACGTTCGTTGAGTTAGTACATAACATGACTGGCAGAGATTTTCTAAAAGCTTTTATAGAACTTTCAAAAGTATTTTCTAAAAATAAGACTACTTTCAAAAACCTATACGTATCTTTTTACTTAGTAATTTCCTAGGCATCTATTAAAGTAGGGAGTTAGGGAGGAAGTTCTAACATAAAGGAGTATCCAAAAGATGGTGAGGAGCAAACCAAGGATCAGAGAAGGTCAACATAGAGTAGTTTCACTCAAAAACTAATTATTTTTCTGTGGATGCAGGGATCAATACATAAAATAGGAATCTTTTTCAAAAATTCCCAAGCGAGTGGGAGCCACACCAAAGCATATAATGCTCAATAATGATATTTTTGGGTTGCCGCAAAATAGATTTAAGACCCATTTATTGAGGACCCTTTGAATTGCCTATCTCATTGCTTGAGACCATGAAAGAAAAATGAATGTGCCTTATCTTCTTTATGAATATTGTATTTAGAATTTTCCTAAAATAGTCGCTAGCAAAAGTGACTTTGTATCTACTAAACATTTACTTTGAGTGCAGGTGTATTTGAGGGAGTCGGCATAATGAATATGTCAATCAAAAGGATCGCTTAATGGAAAGAAGAGGAAAAATTCTTTCTCAAAATTTATTGAAGCTAAAAGAACGGTATTTGAGTGACCCTAAAAAGGGATTTTACCCATTTATTTATATGTGGTAGGTTTGCAATTTAAATACTTTTTTGAAAAAAGGTGTAAGACCCCATAAAATCCTAAGCTTAACTCAGTCCTTTAAAGCTTGTTAAGGGGTCCCAAACTTAGAAAATTTTAGCTAAGTATTTAGACTTTGTGTCATTTTAGCCTTCATACGTTGGAAACTCTATTTCACAAAGCTCTATGACCTTAAAATGTCAATCTTTAGGTTGAATCATGATCAGGAGTGTCAGTAGGTGTCCTCGCACAAGTTCTGGATTTTTTGAACTTCATTTAAGGCACGTTTAGAAATCCAAACTAGTGGATTGATGCGATCTCAACGCGCCGTGTCACATATCGTGTCGATGAATATTTTCCTCCAGCTCCCCAGTGCAAATTCCAGTGAACCGACACGAACTTGACATGGCGCACTGGCCATAGCGTCGACCCCCATCGATGCAACACGTCAGTATGTGCGTCACTAATTCAGTTTTCAGTAATTAAAAACCGATTCCTCAGGGGTATTTGGGTCTTTTACCCACGGTTATCAGCCTCAAAACATGAAATTAAGCCCCTTTAGAGGCAAAATTCATTCTCTATTTAGAAATTACTCAAGAATAAAAACCCTTGGAGATCAAATTTCAAACTCAATTCTTAAGATTTCACCATCATTCTTCAAGAATTTAGCAACCAAGGTATGTCAAGTGTTCATCTAAGGGTTTCCTTCCACCCTTGGAGTTCAAGCACCTTTTTTTAACTACAAGTTAATGAGTTTGATTAATTTCATGGTTGAATGTGAATGTGTTCATGACTACCATGTTAGTGAGGTTTCTAGTTCAATATTCAATTGCGAGATGCATATGAAATTATTTGTTATATGTGTTATACTATGTTAATTCATTCTAAAACCCTCCAAATTGTTAATTTGGTATTTGAAATTACGATGCTCGCATGTTATTTAGTATTATATGCACATACTATGTCCTCCAAGTATTTACTGAATTGCTCATGTGAGTTGATTAGTGAAATTACATCATGTTAGCATGTATTCAAGTTCATGTCATACAAGTGTTTACAAAAATGTCCCAATGAAGGAATGGTGATCAAATAATTAGCTATCATGTTTCAAGATTTTGCTATGTCTTATAATTTAGGCATGGTCAGTCATAGAATAGTATCAGTCATGCCATGATCAATAGAATTCAGTAAGTTATAAAACTCAAGAAAGCTCAGTAGTACTCAGCCAGTTAACAGAATTCAGTAGTATTTTGTCAGTCCGCAGAACCCTGTGAACTTAATTTAATTCAGTTATATAGTATGATCAGTAACAGTTTAGTCCAGCCTAGAATGGTTTAGAATTTTATCCAGTGTCTATTCAGTTAGGAGTAGGATTCAGCTCCGAGTAAACCTAAAGATGTGGACTTACCTGCCAGTAGAGAGTGTGATCCTTAGAAGCATTCCTTCCATTCTAGAACTATGTAGCCAATATAGGTTGAGACATCAACCTGCCAGTTAAGGGTTGATGAGGTGTTTTAACCTGCCAGTTGAGGGTACTATCGTTCTCACTCAAAGAATTTGCCAAATGAGGGTGACTCAGTTTGTCTTTAGACGTGGCATGGTACTGGCACCCTTCTAGCTGGGGTTAGAGGTTGGACCCCAATCAGTTTAGAAAGGGGAATATTGGTTAGATGATTACCTATCGCAGTCTCAGTTTTAGTCTTTAGAATAGAACTAAGTTCAATTCTACACAATCAGGACTGTCAAATACAGTCACTCAATTTAGTACAAAACTCAGCATAATTCCACAGAATCAGGACTATTAGATACAGTTATTTATTTATCAATAATACAGTATTAGTAAACTCAGATATCAGTTAGTCAGTATTTAGAACTCTGTATCCAGTACTATCACAATCTCAGTCACAATTTACGTGTTTATGTATGTACTCCCATTCAGTTAAAATCATGTCATTCAGTCAGCATTATTCATTCATATGAACCCATGCATTTCATCCTACCTCACTTTTCATACCAGTGCATTCAAAGTACAGACACATACTTTTCTTTTGCGCTATGATGTCTTATATCATAGGTTCAAATGCATGGGCTCCCGATTATTTTTAGCAGTTCAGATATTCAGCAGCCAGAGTTAGTGATGAGTCCTCATAGTCTGAGGATGTGGTTATTACTTCAGTTTTTTAGTTCATTTCAGTAGTTCGGAGTTAGTTGGGGACTTGTCCCATCAAATCCTTATTCAGACAGTTAGAGGCTTATTCAGAGTAGAGTATTTTTTAGACAGATATTTAGTTTTGGTATTGATATACCGTATTTAGTATTTATTTACAATATTGAACCTTATGGCCAGTTTTGTCTAATTTTTGCATTTTTATAGTATTATTATTTAGTTATCACAGCAGGTACCAATCATGGGTTAGCTTGTGGTCCTTCAGGATTATGAGCACCGTGTAGTGTTCGAGATATAGACTTGGGGTATTAAAAACTTGGTATCAGATTCTAAGGTTTAACGGAGTCCTAGGAAGTCTGAAAGTTGTATCTAGTAGAGTCTGCGCATGGGTGTATAGCACACCACACTTATGGATAAGAGGCTACGGGATGTTTTAGGAAAAGTTTCCCTCCGTTCAATATTTATGTCGTGCGAGTGAGCATGAGCTCCAGTTAAACTCCCTTTATAATCCAAGATTCTCTTCCGTTTACAGAATATACCTCCAAAGAGGACTAAGGGAAGAGGAACAGGAGACCAGCCAGCACCTCAACCCATCCAGACAGATCCTCTGGATGAACATGTCTCCCACGTTGAATTCAAAGAAACTTTCACCACCCTAGTTCATTCGATGGCATCCTAGAATGAAAGCCTAAATACCGTTTCGGCCAACCCAATGGTCAATACTGCTGCAGCCAGGATTTAGGACTTCACCCGAATGAACCCTCCATCTTTTACTGGGTCTAAGTTAGATAAGGACCCTCTGGAATTTCTTGATCAGGTGTAGAAAGTTACAGATATTATAGGGGTGACAGCCAGTGAGAGTGCCGAGTTAGCTGCATATCAATTGTAGGATATGGATCACTCATGGTTTTAATAGTGGAAAGTAGAAAGGGTCGCAGATACAGGGCCCATAGAGTAGAAGGAGTTTGCCACTGCTTTTTGGGATAGGTTCTTCGTGTTGAAGTTGAGGGAAGCGAAGGTTCTAGAATTTATTAACCTATAGCAAGGCAACATGATAGTGAAAGAGTATTCTCTCAATTTTACTCAATTAGCTAGATACGCTCCTCATGTGGTGGCAGATAGCAGGTCCAGGATGAGTAAGTATGTGTCTCAAGTTTCTAGTAGTGTGGTTAAGGAGTGTAGAACAATAATGTTGATTAAGGAGATGGACATATTTGGAATCATGGTCTATGCTCAGTAGATAGAGAAGGCTAAGAATAGAGAGAAGGGGAGGGAGAATAAGAGAGCGAGAATAGGTAGTTTAAATTTCACTCAACCTAAGTCAGAGGGTGGGAATCGTTCTCAGTTCTGCCCGAAGTCCTTAGTTCCAGCTCCATCCTCATCCAGTGCTCCAGTTCCAAAATTTAGAGATGATAATAGAGATAGGGATCCAGGCCCTAAACCTCAGGGTAGTATTAGCAGTGCCCGAAGTCCTTAGTTCCAGCTCCATCCTCATCCAGTGCTCCAGTTCCAAAATTTAGAGATGATAATAGAGATAGGGATCCAGGCCCTAAACCTCAGGGTAGTATTAGCAGTGCCCGAACCAATCCCCTTTGCTAGAAATATGGCAGAAATTACCAGGGTATTTGTAGGGATGGCTGTGATATGTATTTCATGCATGGCAAGCCAAGTCAT
Source organism: Capsicum annuum (assembly GCF_002878395.1). Classification (NCBI taxonomy): domain Eukaryota; kingdom Viridiplantae; phylum Streptophyta; class Magnoliopsida; order Solanales; family Solanaceae; genus Capsicum; species Capsicum annuum. Next base: position 39,198,591 of record NC_061119.1, on the reverse strand, counting down.
AGAGTCAGGGATTGTCCCCATTCAGGTTCCCAGGGTCAGCATAACCTTCCCCCAGCTTAGTCCGATCGCCCGAATCAGCAGGGTGCCGCATCCAGTGCCACTAGTGGGCAATGCCCAAATAGAATCTATAATCTTTAGTACTGATAGGATCAGGAAAGTTCTCCTGATGCGGTCACTGGTACGTTACAGGTTTATTATTTACATATTTATGCTTTGCTAGATCCAGGAGTTTCTTTGTCCTTTGTTACTCCCTATATAGTTGTTGACTTCGGAGTCAATCCCAAAATTCTTGTAGAAACTTTCTTAGTCTCTACCCCAGTGGGTAAATCTACTATAGCTCAACAGGTATACAGAAACTGTCCAGTTATAATATCTCAGAAAGTCACTTCAACAGACTTAGTCGAATTAGAGATGATCGATTTTGATGTCATTCTCAGCATGGATTGGCTTCATTCCTACTATACCTCAGTCGATTGCAGAAATAGAATTATCTAGTTTTAGTTCCTGAATGAGCCTATTCTAGAGTGAAGGGGTAGTACTTTAGCACTTAGAGGTCAGCTTGTTTTCTACCTTAGGACAAGGAAAATGATATCAAAAGGATGTGTATATCATCTCATTCGGGTCAAGGAATCTAAATCAAAAACCCCTACTCTTGAGTCAGTATCAGTGGCATATGAATTCCCAGACGTGTTTCCTAAAGATCTTCCTGAAATTTCTCCAGAAAGGGAAATCGACTTCGTAATAAACCTTCTTCTAGATACTCAGCCTATCTCTATTCTGACATACAGAATGGCTTCAGCAAAACTCAAAGAATTAAAAGAACAGTTAAAAGATCTCTTAGATAAGGGATTTATCAGACCCAGTGTGTCCCCAAAAGGTGCACCTGTTCTATTCGTGCGTAAGAAAGACGGTTTCCTCAGAATGTGTATTGAGTACTGTCATTTAAATAAATCACAATCAATAACAAGTATCCACTTCCTAGAATCGATGACTTGTTTGACCAACTTCAAGGTGCCAGTTACTTTTCTAATATAGACCTCAGATCAGGTTAACATCAGCTCAGAGTCAGAGAATGTGACATTCCAAAGACAGCTTTTAGAACTTGGTATGGTCACTTTAAATTCTTAGTCATGTCCTTTGGTCTTACCAATGCCCCAGCAGCTTTCATGGACTTGATGAACCACGTGTTCAAGTAATACTTAGACCTATTCATCATAGTCTTCATAGATGATATCCTTGTTTACTCCCGTAGTAAGCCTGATAATGTAGACTATCTCAGAATAGTATTGCAAACTCTTCAAAACCATCAGTTATTTGCTAAATTCAGTAAGTGTAAATTTTGGCTAAGGTCAATAGCTTTTCTCAGCCATATCATTTCTGGTGATAGCATTAGAGTTGATCCCCAAAAGACTGAAGCAGTGAGAAACTGACCCAGACCCATCTCTCCATCAGATATCTGAAGTTTTTTGGGCTTGGATAGCTATTACCGATGGTTTGTTGAGGGATTTTTGTCTATTGCATCCCCTATGTCTAGATTAACTCAGAATAAAGTCAAGTTTCAATGGTCAGATTCTTGCGAGAAGAGTTTTTAGGAGTTAAAGACTCGACTTACCTCAGCCCCACTTCTTACCTTGCCAGATGGTTCAGACAACTTTGTTGTGATTATGATGCATCCAGAGTAGTTTTGGGTTGTGTACTTATGCAGAGAGGTAACGTTAAAGCCTATGCCTCTAGGAAACCTAGTCCCCATGAAAAGAACTATCCAAATCATGATCTTAACTTAGCAGCAATAGTATTTTCCTTAAAGATTTGGAGGCACTATTTGTATGGAGTGCACGTTGATGTGTTCATAGGCCATAAGATCCTACAGTATGTATTCTCTTATAAAGATCTAAACCTCCATCAGAGAAGGTGATTGGAGTTGTTAAGGACTACGACATGAGTGTCTTATATCATCTGGGTAAAGCTAATATAGTGGCTGATGCTCTTAGTAAAAAGTCTATGGGGTGTGTTGTTCATGTTGATGATGGTAAGAAGAAGTTAGCTCAAGAGGTTCATCAGCTCACCCAACTAGGTGTTCGCTTAGTCGATTTGTCAAAAGGTAGTGTGTGGGTACAGAGTAGTTTAGAATCATCCCTAATTTCTGAGGTAAAGGAAAAGCAGGATAGAGATCCCAGTCTAGTCAAGTTGAAAGAATCAGTCAGAGATCAAAAAATAGAGGTTTTATCCCAAGGGGTAGATGGTGTGTTGCGTTGCCAGGGTCGACTATGTATGTCAGGTGTAGATAACTTGAGGCATTGAATTCTAGTAGAAGCACATGGTGCGCACTACTCTATTTATCCAGGGGCCACTAAGATGTACCATGATTTGCGGGAGATCTATTGATAGAGTAGGACGAAGAAAGAGATTGCAGAATTTGTGGCTAAGTAATCAACATGTCAGCTGGTTAAAATTAAGCATCAGAAGCCTAGTGGGTCTATGTAGGAGTTCAGTATTTCCACTTGGAAGTGAGAAAAGGTGAACATGGATTTTGTGATGGGTTTACCTCGCACTCATCGTCAGTACGATTCAATTGGATCATTATAGATAGGATAACCAAATCAGCTTATTTTCTACTAATCCATACCTCTTATTCAGCTGAGGACTATGCCAAGCTCTATGTCAGAGATTTATTCATATTTCACGGTATTCCATTATCCATAATATCAGATAGAGGTACCCAGTTTACCTCTTCTTTCTAGAAAGCCTTCCAAAAGGGTCTTGGTACCCAAGTCCACCTCAGAAAAAGCCTTTCACCCTCAGACAGATGGTCAAGCTGAAATGACTATTCAGACTTTAGAGGATATGTTGCGAGCGTGTGTGATAGAATTTAAAGGTAGTTGGTATGACCACTTACCTTTGATTGAGTCCGTATATAACAACAGCTATCTTTCCAGCGTTCAGATGGATCCATTTGAGGCGCTCTATGGGAGGAGATGTAGATCTCCCATTGGTTGGTTTGAAGTGGGTGAGGCCGCAGTGGTAGGGATTGACTTGGTTTTTGACACCTTAGAGAAGTTTTAGTTGATCAGAAAAAGGCTTAAGACAGATCAGAGCTAACAAAAATCATACGCACATATATGGAGAAAGGATCTTGAGTTTGAGATTGGTGATTATGTTTATTTGAAAATCTATTTTATGAAAGGAGTGAAGAGATTTAGAAAGTAAGGGAAGCTCAGTCCCTATATGTCGGTCATTACCGAATTCTCAGCCATTTTGAAAAGGTTGCTTACGAGCTTGAGTTACCTTCAGACTTTGCTTCAGTGCATCCAGTGTTCTATGTCTCCTTGATTAAGAAATTCATAGGTGAACCAGCAGCCGTAGTCCCTATAGAGGGCATAGATATTTAGAACAGCCTCTTTTACAAAGAGATTCTAGTTGAAATCTTTGATTTTTAGATCTGCAGACTGAGGAACAAAGAAGTCCCTCTAGTCGAAGTAATTTGGAAAAAACAGTCTATCGAGGGAGCTACTTGGGAAGCAGAAGCATACATACAAACCAAGTATCCTCACCTCTTCTTCGTAAACTCAGACTCTGCCCAAAGTAATAGTTTTTTCTTGAACTTACTCAGTTTCATGCTCAGATTTTCCTTTATAGATTTGGTACCAGTTACCATTTCATATTTAGTTGCGACTTCATGCATCAAATATGTATGTTCAGCATGAGAAACTCAGTTTATTAGCAATCCCAGTCATGCATTCATGAATCAGGTTCAGCTATGTACTCATGCATTAGATATGTATGTTCAATATGAAATTTTAGTTTATCAGTAATTTTAGTCATGAAATCATGCTTCAGTTGTACATGTCTCGTATCTAAATTCAGTCTATCAGTATTCTTAGCTAAGTCAGTCTCATTCGAGGATGAATGTTCCCGAGGGAGAGATATTGCAAGACCCTGCAAAATTCTAAGCTTAACTCAGTCTTTTAAAGCTTGTTAAGGGGTCCTAGACTTAGAAAATTTTAGCAAAGTACTCAGACTTAGTGTCATTTTAGCCTTTGTAAGTTGGCAACTCTATTTCATGACCTTTATGACCTTAAATTGTCAATCATTAGGCTAAATCATGATTAGGAGTATCATTAGGTGTCCTCAGATAAGTTTTGGATTTTTTGGACTTTGTTTGAGGCATGTTTGGAAGTCCAAACCAGTGGATCGATACAATATCGACGCGCCATATCATTTATCGCATCGATGAATATTTTTTTTCAGCTCCCTCTTGCAAATTCCAGTGAACCAACGCAGACTCAACGTGGTGCGTTAGTCATAGAATCAACCCCATTGATGCGACACGTCAGTCTGTACATCGTTAATTCAGTTTTCAATAATTAAAAACCGCATTCATCAAGGGTATTTGGGTCTTTTACCCACGGTTATCAGCCCCAAAATATGAAATTAAGCCCCTTTAGATGCAAAATTCATTATCTATTCAGAAATTACTGAAAAACAAAAACCCTAGGAGGTCAAATTTCAAACTCAAAGCTTAAGATTTCACCATCATTTTTCAAGAATTTAGCAACCAAGGTATGTCAAGTGTTCATCCAAGGGTTTCCTTCCACCTTTGGAGTTCAAGCACCTTTTCTAACTACAAGCTAATAAGTTTGATAAATTTCATGGTTGAATTTGAATGTGTTCATGAATACCTTGTTAATGGGGTTTCTAGTTCATGATTCAATTGTGAGATGCATACGAAATTATTTGTTATATGTGTTGTACTATGTTAATTCATGCTAAAATCCTCCAAATTATGAATTTGGTATTTGAAATTATGATGGTCGCATGTTGTTTAGTATTATGTACATATACTATGTCTTCCAAGTATTTGTTGAATTGCTCATGTGAGTTGAATAGTGAAATTATATCATGTTAGCATGTATTCAAGTTCAAGTCAAGTATTTTCTAGAATGTCCCAATGAAGGAATGATGATCAAGTAATTAGCTATCATGTTCTAATATTTTGATATGTCTTATAATTTATGCTATCGAGTCCTGGGGTATTCAATACCCGATAATTTAGTTTTTTACCTAGAGCCATGGTCAGTCATGGAATAGTATCAGTCATGTCACGATCAATAGAATTCAGTCAGTTATAGAACTCAGGAAAGCTTAGTAGTACTCAGTTAGTAAACAAAATTCAGTAGTATTCTGTCAATCCATGGAACCCAGTGAACTCTGTTTAGTTTATTTATACAGTACGATTAGTAACAGTTCAGTCCAGCGTAGAACGGTTTAGAATTTAGTCCAGTGTCTATTTAGTTGGGAGTAGGATTCAGCACTAAGTGAACCCAAGGATGGGGACTCACCTACCAGTAGAGGGTGTGATCCTTAGAAGCATTCATTGCATTCCAGAACTACATAGATAGCGTAGGTTGAGACATCAACCTGCCAGTTAAGGGTTGATGAGGTGTTTTAACCTGCCAGTTGAGGGTACCACCCCTTTTCACTTAGAGCACCTGCCATATGAGGGTGACTTAGTTTATCTTTACCCGTGGCATGGTACTGACACCCTTCCAGTTGGGGTTACAGGTTGGACCCCAATTAGTTCAAAGAGGGGCATGTTGGTTAGATGATTACCTCCTACAGTCTTAGTTTCAGTATTTAGAATAAAACTCAGTTTAGTTCTACGGAATCAGGACTGTCAGATACAGTCACTCAGTTCAGTACGGAACTCTGCACAGTTTGATATATTCAGGACTTTCAGATACAGTCATTCAGTTATTAGTAATACAATATCAATAAACTCAGATACCAGTTAATCAGTATTCAGAATTCTGTATCCAGTGCTATCACGATCTCAGTCACAGTTTACATGTTTATGCATGTACTCTCATTTAGTTATACTCGTGTCATTCAGTCAATATTGTTCATGCATATGAACCTATGCATTTCAACCTACCTCACTTTGCATACTAGTACATTCAAAGTATGACGCATACTTTTCTTTTGCGCTATGATATCTTATATCATAGGTTCAGACGCACGGGCTCCCGATCATATTTAGCAGTTCAGATAATCAGTAGCTAAAGTTATTGGTGAGTCCTGATAGTCTGAGGATGTGGTTATTACTTTAGCATTTCAGTTTATTTCAGTAGTTCGGAGTTAGTTGGAGACTTGTCCCATCAACTTCTTATTCAGGCAGTTAGAGGCTTATTCAAACTAGAGTATTTTTCAGACAAATATTCATTTTGGTATCGATATACCATATTCAGTATTTATTTATAGTATTAAACCTTATGTTTAGTTTTCGCCTAATTTCCATATTTTTACAGTATTATTATTCTGTTATTCCAGTAGGTACCAGTCATAGGTTAGCTTATGGTCCTTCAGGATTATGAGCACCATGTAGTATCCGGGGTACAGACTTGGGACGTTACAAGAGAATAAATAGTGGATTAAACCATTCAGATAATGATGCCGAGTATTTTTCATTTAAACTTTTGCAAATCTAATTGTGGTCACTAGTGAGAGCGGCATTGTGTCTCCTAACTATCTACATTAAGTACAAGTGCATGTAGAAAGTAAAAAATGCAGACAAATGGATTCAGGTTAAATCATTTTAATTTTCAAAGAGGGCCATTACACAAAGGATCATCATTATTTAATATTTGTTGATACATAAGACACAAACGCTGCCATCGAGGATATCATTAGCATCTAATATCTGTCGACACGCAAGACACAAACTATGGCGTCGAGGATATCATCAGTATTTAATATCTATTGACACGCAAAACATAAGCACTGGCGTTGAGGCTATCATCAATATTTAATATCTATTGACACGCGAGACACAAACACTGGCGTTGAGGATATCATCAACATCTAATATATATTGACATGCGAGACACAAATGCTGGCATCGAGGACATCATCAGCATTTAATATCTATTGAAACATAATACACAAATGTTGGTATCGAGGATATCATCAGCATTTAAATATTTATTGACACGTGAGACACAAACACTGGTGTTGAGGATATCATCAGCATTCAAATAACTGTTAACACGCGAACACAAATGCTGGCATCGAGTATATCATCAGCATTCAAATCTGTTAACATACGAGACACAAATGTTGGAATCGAGGATATCATCAGTATTTAAAATATGTTGACACGTAAGACAAAAATGCTGGCGTTGAGGATATCTCATCATTTTATGAATTAGTATCCAAATGCATCAAGAGCACGCGATTTGAAGGGACGCCTTTAAGTCGCTATATAAAGACGAGTGATATATGAGATTTCCTAAAAATTGATAATTTAAGGGTCTCTATAGATCATATTATTTGAAATAGGATAGTGTGCAATATTACCTATGAGTTGATAGCCCATAGGTCATTCGTAAGCCGCAATAATATCCTAACCAGATAGTGTGCAAGGTTACCCAAAAATTGATAGTCCGAAGGTTATCATAAGTCACAACTAAACCTTACTGAGAAATATGTGAGATGATCAAATTGATAATTCTAAGGGTTCTCTATAAACCGCGTCATATCCAAGATTGATTATGTCCAGGATTACCCAAAGACTAGCAATTTGAGAGATATCTATAAGTCATATTGTATCCAAGGTCGAAAGATGTGCAGAAATACCTGAGAGCTACCAATTAGAGGGATATCTATAAGACATCTCTTATCTAAGGTCGGATAATGTACAGGATTACCTAAAGGCTAGAAATTCAAAGGATATCTATAGTCACGTCGTATCTAACATCAAATAATGTGAGAGATTATCCAAAGATTGTCAATTCAAGGGAAATCAATAAGTCGTATCGGTACAAAATATGTGCAAGACTTACCCGAGATCATATACAAAGAACCATTGACAATAACCAGAGAGGTTATCATACAACAAGCGTTATAGGTGACCAAAAGGTTTTCGTATCAGCATAAAATTACACGGCTACAGGGACAGTTCTACGTAAAATATTGTCGGTGTCCAAAAGGGGCCACCCATCTCTGAAGACATATTCACTGACAAATGAGCTAATTATTCAACAACCAAGAGGGTTGTTGTATTTTTTGCTTCAAGTTTTTTCCTTCCAAACAGGTACATGAAAGGATGACTTCGTCTTTAGGCAAAAACTCATGTGGAGATATGGTAAAGACTATATACCTCTTTCATGAATTATGTTTAGTACTAATGATTTTTGTTTGAGATATTTTCGAGAGAATCGAAGAGGATGCAAATCTCAAATCAAAACCATAGGTGCGGACGACTCCAGATAGGATGCATCACAATGTGGAACTCTTTCTTAGCAGCAAAATAGGATATAGTCTAGAGAGGGACGTCAGACTCTCTGGACGTGAGCTAAAGGATGATCACCACCACCATCCAACCACACCCCTGTTAAAAGGAATGTGCGTATTTTGGGATAATCTGGTTTCAGCTTCACCTTCGGGATATTTCTAAACTCATGTCGAGGGTAAATTTCTCTTTCTATTAAATTCGAGTGATACGACACCTAGAGTTTTAGAAATTATGTCCAGGTAAGTTCTTGACTATGGATGTGAAGGATCCCACATTCATTGTTAAGAGGTTACAAGCCTCCTTTTCATAACTCGAACAACTTGTCACTCATCCTGAATCAAAGATCGTCTAAAATAAAAGACTATCTTTTCTACCGATCGAGTCAAACTATAAGCAGTCTGATTCTCTGAGTCTCAGAGATATGTAGGTTGGGCTCTATTTTGAAAACTCGACTACATTCCAACATCCCCCAAATCCCTTTATTCTCCAGCTTTTTAGTTCTATCAAAAACTCCAAAACTCCAAAACTGAAGTAGCTTGTGAACTTTTGAAAAATCGTGCTTTAAATCAAGCTTTACGAACTGCAAGTGGCCTAAATTACCATGCAACCTGAGATATGTAGGAAACCAGATACTGAGGTCCGACCATAACTCTATGAAACTCGTATGAAAGCCAACCTATTTCAAATTCGAATTTGTGGTCGGACAAAAAATTAAGAACATCAACCTCCCTTTGCCCAGGGTTACTTGCATCCACCCTACCCAAAGTGAAGGGCAGTTGTTGACACCTTATTTTTTCCCTCCATAACTAAGTTTATGCTTGATTTTCTTCAATTTTTGATCAAAATCATAACATCTATTTTATCTGAATAAAAGCTTTTAAAAGTATTTATTTGGGTAAATTTATCATTTTAAGTAGAGATTATATATTATCGTATTCAATTATACGAGATTATATAATTTGGTTACTTAAATATTTAGTTTACAAAATATCGGATTTCAATCAAGGCCTATCTTGAAAATTAATTTGAATGGATAAAGTCTTGATATAAACATAATTGATTCTCAAAAATAATTTATTTGAATAAATATATGTTTGATTTTATTAATGTCAAGAAGCTCAGGATTAAACAAAGTATTAATCTGTATCGGGTTTCGATTCGATTTAGTCAATTTATTAAATTTGACCATAATTGAAATTAAATTGGCCACATTAGCTATTTAATGGGCCAATTTAATTTTTAATTTGACCAAAATATTAATCAAATTTAGCTAAATCCCTAATTTTAGTTGGGGGTTATGTTTTAAATAACCCCCAAATTTTTAACAACCTTATGACCCATCTGGTTTAAACCAAACAACCCACCAGCGATCTGGGCCCATTTTACACCCTTTAATTCAGCAGTCTAATACTATTAAGCTGCCACAACCCAATTGCACAACAACTTAACCGAATGGCCCAACAAACAAGCACAACCCGGCCCATATTCTTTTCTTCTTTACCCATCAACAGTTCAGATTCAGCGTAAAACATTAATAGCAACAGCAGTATACAACTTTAACTACAGCCAACAATATTCAACAAACAATCAAACTGACACCATAAATAACCTATAAAATCTGATGAAACCCGACCCAACATCGCATACAACTTCAGCAACCATCGTGACCCAAACCTGACCTAACAAAAACCTGATTCTACCAGCCAATCCAACCTGGCGAAGCCCTGACCCGACCTTTCCCCAAATGCATCTATGTGGGGTTCATACAAAAAGCCAAGAACCTTCTAGAATATACCGAGGTGGCTCCCCCCCTCACCCCCCACGTTCAAATTTTGGATTTTTGGATGAGTTAGTATGAACTTGTATAAAAATCCAACTCATAATCCTATCTTCTTTTCAAAATTTATATTGATCTTATTTAAATTCCCAAATTACCCCCGATCTAATTTTCCCACATTGATTGAGACTCAAAAAGGGGATTCTGTGGTACTATTTTAAAAAGCTCTAGGTTGAGCTAAAAGGGGGGCTCGAAAGTCTTGAAAAGGGAAAAACCCCTTGGAGCAAATAAGATAGTCTATTTTCTTGAGTAAAAAATGTTGTTTCGTGAAATTCATCATCTAATCGAAGATTCCGAGTTGATAATGACGTTTCTCGGTGGGGGTCGCATTCTAACTAAGCTCGAGGTTCCATTTTGCTGCCCTAAAAGAGGTGAACCTATCTTCCCATTTTAATCTTGTGACTGTTTTCTTCTTCATCTCTTCCGTTACAATTTCATAGTCATAAATATTATTTTGCTGGGAATTCACTGTGGAAGGTTGCAATGGTCGTAGAATATGATTTTATTTATAATTTTATAGTTATAAATGTTGTTTGCTGGGAAGTTCATTGTAGAAGGCCTCAATGGCCGTAGGATGTGATTACGATGATCGTAGTTGTGTTGTTTAGTCTATTTTCATCCCATATTTTGTTTCATTATTAGCCATATATATGTCGTGCTAGTTTTGCTACTATTGAATTTAGGATTTCCTTTTCCTCTTTGTTACTTAGATAATATGAATCCCAATCTATACGAAAATGGATATGGTATGTTGATCCTAAAGTTCATATTTTGAATCTGCATTCTTATTGAATTGTCTGCGAAAACTGCTTATTAGTTAAGCCCATCATGTTAAGTAAGTATCTTATTCCATTCCTTGATGTGTTCACTTAGGCTAGCTTAGAATCTTACTTGAACTATTCTTTGCTAAGTGATGGATTATGGGTCCTAGTTTTTTCTCTTTTTCTCCATGTACCTATTATTCACTTAGGCTCCCATGTTCCTTTTCAGCATTTAAGAAGTCATCTTGGTTTCCTTGTCTCTTTTTTTTTTGCACAACGGAACAATCCTTATCTCTAAATATCAAAAGGAAACAAAGGGGTTAGCTCATAAGCAGAGAAATTCTCATCTCAAAAATCCTCTATGACCCTCTTGAAGAAAATCCTCGTAGATTTGTCAAGAAGAGGATAAGAATTATGTTTCTTTATGGATGTTGTCTTTTTTTTAGTTGCAAGTTCCCTTAAAGATGGATATGTTATTTGTCTCCTTTGTGTGTTGAATTAGAAGGGTAAGACAAAAAAATGAGTCAAAGCAGTGTGCTTTTTGTTTTTATTATATGTTTTTCCTTTGATATGTTGGTCATGTTGATGATTGGGATTATTTCTCTACGTGCGTAAACTCTTTTATATGTGTATGTTCATGAATACATCATTAGGAAATCAAATGGATCACGTCTCATGTCTGAATTGTTGTCTTGCTTCGATTAAGATGGTTTGAGTTGTTGGAATGTGTCTATTTCTATCTTAAACTTAACTTATTTGTGGTAAAAGATCATGACAAGTTTGCTCCTAAGTTCATCTTTATGTGAAGTTGAGGATCCCTCTAAAGAACTTCCGGGCTTTAATTTGTCAAAGAGGGTGAAACAATGCACAAACTTTATTTTCTTGTATTTTCCTTAAGATGTCTTGTTTTGTGAAGCACCTTAGATAATTTTGTATTTTTTGTTCAACACAAGTAGCATAAGTTTCTCTTTTATCAGGTTCTAATTTTTACCCTTTTTCTTTACATGTACCATTTACCTTGAGTCCATGGACTCAACTTCTCCTCGCATTTCTTCATGGGCCATTGGGGCTCACCATCTCTATCGAGTTAACTCAGAAAGTCGATCATATGGCATATGGATATAAAGAGACGAAAGGAGAAGAATGAGCTAAAATCCCATCTTTGAAGCGGCTAAGAGACTTGGAAGTCTCGTTTGTTATTTTATTTATTTATTTGTTATTGTCTTTATTTATTTCTTTATTTTATTATTCACTGATTCGGGCCTCGAAGTCAAAGTTGTAAATTTAATACAGGTGACGTGGATTTGGGGCCAAAAAGGCTTGAAAACATAAAATAAGGACAGGTGAAAATGGGTTGAAAACCCAATTAGATTAGGACAGGTTTCGTTAATTTGGGTCCAAGGGCCTAAATCTTTTACTTTCTTCTCCCTTTCCCCTTTATGTGTTTATTTGCTTGTTAGTTTTATTTAGACTTAGTTAAAATCTTTGCTACGTTGCCTAAATCTATTTTACACAAGTCTTTTTTAAAAAATCGATCACTTTTCAACAAATAAATCTTTTTAGTTAGTCAAAAGATATTTTCAAACAGTTCGGATAACCGCAAGTTAATGGACGTTTTAAGTGCCTTAAAAACCTTCCTAAAACATTAATAGGAACCGCTATCCTAGAATCTCTAAAACTTGAACGATTTTTTTTATTTTGAATCGTTTAAAGTATCATTTAAAGGTTTTCCTAGTTTCCTAAAATAACTAAGTGGCAACTTTGAGAGTCAAATTTCCACAAAACAAAGATCATACAAGCAGACTTAATCAAGTTAGATATGGTCAATTTTGACGTTATTCTGGGCATGGATTGGCTCTATTCCTGTTATACATTTATAGATTATCGCACTCGAGTGGTAAAGTTTCAGTTCCCTGATGAGCCAGTCTTTGAGTGGGAAGGTAATTCAATGTCTCCCAAGAGTCATTTCATAGCCTATCTTAAGGCCGGAAAGTTAATATCAAAAGGATGCATTTATCATTTAGTTCAATTCAAGGACACTAAGTCTGAGACTCCAACAGTTCAATCAGTCAGTGTAGTCATTGAGTTTCCTGAAGTTTTTCTTGAAAATTTTCCATGGGTACCTCCCGATAGAGAAATAGAATTTAGTATTAATCTTCTTCCTGATACCCAGCCCATCTTCATTCCTCCATATCATATGGCTCTAACCGAGCTTAAAAGAGTTAAAAGAGCAGCTTAAAGACCTCTTAGATAAAGGTTTCATAAGGCCCGGTGTCTCTCCATAGGGCACTCCCATCCTATCGTGCGAAAGAAAAATGACTCTCTCTGAATATGCATTGACTACCGTCAGTTGAATAAAGTCACAATCAAAAACAAATATCCTCTTCCTAGGATTGATGAGTTATTCGACCAACTCCAAGGTGCAAGTTACTTCTCTAAGATAGATCTTAGATCCGGCTATTTTTGTCCCTCCAAAAATTATATTTACCATTTACACCGTCTTACCACACACTCCAATCCCATTCCATATTTTTTTCACAAAATGACAAAATAATAACCAACTCTAAATAAATTTTATCCCTAAATTCCCACATAATCCCAATTTGAACAAACTAATAACCCCTCCCTATCTAATTTTGACACATCACCACCCCACACCCTACCACCACATACCCTCCTACCACTCACTACCCCAGACCCCCTCCCCTATCTCACTAATGAAATATACACACACAGCTGTACATATAATATGCACATACCTCAATTATACACAGAGGCCATACACGCACAGATACCCATATCATTCTCCTCCATTTTTGTTTATAGGCAATCCACTTACACACATTTTTCCATATAGTAGAATACAATACACAGAAAAGGGGATTGGATTTTTCCTTTGAAGAGGTAACACACTTCATCTCCATTTTTTCATATATGCATACACACTACAACACACACAATTTAAGCATGTATACACAGTCACCCATACTCAATCAGAAAGAAAGAGAGAAAATTGAGTGGGAGAGATTTCAAGAGAGGGAGGAGAAAAAAAGAGTTAAAAAGGAAGTGAATTAAGGGAGAGAAATAGTGAGAGATGAAAGAAACTGAGAGAAAAATAGAGATTGAACAGAAAAGAGGAAAAAACAGCTCCAACCAAGCTTTTCTAGTGAAACTTTGATGTCGCCCCATCATGAAATTCCACCATCACCTTCTAAATCCTGATAAAAACCAGTGTCCAAACATCTAAATCCCCAGCACCAGTAGCGCCATTTCATGCCTTTGTCTAAGTTTTCCATTGAATCTCACTGAAAAAACTCTCTGAGCCAACGTCTGCTGCTATTTTCAATAATAAAACCACCATCAACAGTCAAAAATTTCAGAAGTTGGATCCATTGGCCCTTAAATGGATCGGATTAGTTTTATACGGTGAAGTTTTTGATAGTCTAGTTTGTTCATTGGGGTTTTTTGATTGAGGTTTAGTCTGTGGCTCTTCTTCAAAGCTACTATTTTGGAGCTTCGATACTCCGCTACAATAACACCAAAATAAATTTTGTTTGAGGTCCATTTCTTATCTCATTTTTGATTAATTTTAAGTTGTTGATACTTCGTGTGGTGAATTCATAATGTGTGTGCATTGCTTTATCTAATTTGGTTGTGTTTGAATCGTCAATGATGGTGGATATTGGTTGATTGTTCACTTGGTTTGGATAGTTGAATGATTTAGATCCAATTGGGAATAAGTGGGACGAGAATTGAAAAATTGATAAAAGTGAATATTGATTATTTTGATTCAGTGATGTTTGGTTAATTCGAAATAAGTATTTATGTTGTTAAACACAATAGGATCATGGTAAGTCAAGCCGGATAGGCAAACGGTAGGCTCGGGTAGGCAAAACTTAGGGATTGTGGATTGTTGAGTGTTTGGAATATTTGTTGAATGATTTTATTTTTCTCTCATGTGGAAAATGTATTCATTTAGCCGAGGAATGCCCCGTGGTCATTTGTATTTATTCACTGGGGAATTCCCCGAAGTATCATGTATGCAAAGGAGGTTCGTGATCAAGATCCAGGGCATCGGGTAAAGCATTGGAGCGTAGTTTAGGATTAGTGTAGGTTTACTTTTCAGTACCTTTTACTTCGAGTTGTAATAATTGGATTGGATATTATATTTTTGGACTTGTTTTGTTTTGTTGTTGGTTTTATTGATTTGTGTGTTTTTGTGTGATTTATATATTCATAGTGTCAAATTATCTAATATGCTCCACCAAGAGATCGTGGTCGAACCACGGGATCGAGGGGTTCCTAACACCTTCCCCTCGGTCTACAGAATTTCTTAACCAGAATCTTTGTTCGCCAACCAGTTTAAAGAGTCAAATCAAAAAAGAACTTACCAAAGGTGACTTGGTACACTGGATTATGTCAAGTGGCGACTCTGAGTTTAAACATAAAAAGTCCTTTTTGAAACAAATTTTCATTTTTGTCACTTAATCATAAAAACCCTTTCAAACATTAAAAATGGAATCTTTTTGGTTGAAAAAATAGTGTGACAGCTCTGGTGACTGCTGAGGATTTTTCAGAATTCGAGCTTATTTTTTTTAGTCATATCAGCTTAGTATAGACATTTGTTTGTGTTATTATTTTATTATTATTGAGTGTCTACGTGCTACGTGTTTACAGCTTTTCTCTTATGTGTTATCGCTTTATATCTGGTATCCTTTGCATAACCCGAGTCATTTCTTTCGCAACAAAGTCCAGAAGTACATGAACTCTAGTTGAGTCACCCTTATTTTAGGAGAGGGAGACGTTGGATGTATGGAGTAGGTAGAAAGAAATCACAGCCACTATCGATCATATGCGCCCCAAACAACCTTGTTAGTGGACCCCAGTCTAGGCCATCCTTTAGGTCATGCTTATCTATATCATATTGAAACCTAGAGGGACCCACTTGGTCCTTTGTAGGATACTCACCCCTAAAACATCCTTACGTGCAAATTGTTGCATCTTTGAGGATAACAGGGTCATTTGACGGATTGATTTAGGGAAAACATGTGTTAGAATTAAAGGAGTGTGTGTTTAGGCAAGGAAAAACAAAAAAAGAGTCTTGTAGTTTTTTTAGTGTTCTTATGGCTTTTATTTTCCACAATTCAAAAATTCAAAATGTTTTTTTTACCTTTTGCACTCATTTTCTTGAAACAAAAACATCATCTAGATTTTGCTTTGTCTCCTTCAGCAAGCATTCATAATTCGAAAATTTCAAAAAGAGATTTTTCTTAATAGGAGCTTTTTATAAAAGAAAAATTCAAAAAATAGTAGAAGTTTTGTACATTTTATATAACAAATTCCAAATATATTTGCTTTTTCTAGTTGTTGGTGTCATTTTTTTTATTTGAGGTGTCAAATGAAAAACCCAAAAAATATTTTATTAACGTTGTTTATCGCTTGTTTGTGGTCGTGTATCTTAGATTAGGGTTCAGTCGGTTGTTTAATCTTTATTTGTACAATCTGAACGAACTACGCACGCCTGATTCTCCTCTTTCGGGAGTGAGATACGTAGGCAGCCCTTCCAGGGTTCGGTGATCTTATTTAAAAATTCAAAAAGATTTTTTTCACTCTTCATTTAGATTAGGTGTTTCATATATGCCTTGAAAAGAAAAATACAAAAAGATTTTTCTTAATAGTCCTAGATTTCATTTTGGGTTGAAATGCAAAATTAAGAATTCAAAAGATTTTCTCTTCATTTAGAGTTAGGTATTTCATATACATCTTTAAAACAAAACTACAAAAAGATTTTTCTTTAATTGTTTCAAGTTTCATTGTCATATGAAATTCAAAATCAAAAACCCAAAAAATATTTTCTTTGGTAATCATAGGTTTCATTTTGTATAGGAATATGAAAAATTCAAAAAGATTTTCTTTCACTCTTCATTTACAGTAGGTGTTTTAGATACATCTTCAAGAGAAAATCACAAAAATATTTTCCTTTGATAATTTCAAGTTTCATTTTCGTATGAAATTCAAATATCAAAAACCCAAAAAGATCTTCTTTTGGAAATCGCAAGTTTCATTTTGCATAGGAGATTTAAACCTGAAAAATTCAAAAAGATTTTCATCAATTCTCTTGACAATTTGTTATTTTTCTTTTCTTCTGAAGTTGCAAGAAAAAGAAAAGAAAGGTTTGATTTGACATTTTTTGCCAAGCTTCACGAACTACGCACACCTGATTCTCCTCTCTCGAGAGTGAGATACATAGGCACCCTTCTCGGGTTTGGTGATCTTTTCGGAAAAAAAAAGAAAAAGGTTTTGAGAAAGTATTGAACTCTAACACGTTTGTTATCTCTTGTTCGGTTAGTTTAAGGTGGTTGGTTTGTGGCATTGTAGTTGGTCCTCCATATCACACCAAATTCAAGGAAGGGTTAGTTGTGTCCAATAAGGATATAAAGAGTAACATCACAAATCAAAAAAAGAGTAAATAAAATGAGAGTTTAAAGCAAGAGATTAGGATATTAAGGCAACAAATGATAGAAATGCACCGAGCTTGGGCCAGTGAGTTGTCTCCTTCTCCATTTCCCGCTATTAATCCTACAAATACCTCATGTTTTTCACCAAAATCGCAAAGTCAGTTTCCTACTATTGTTGATGAGCTGCAACATGACTCAAAATTCATTCCAAGCCAAAAGCATCCCAATACTTCCATTACTCTTTCTCTATCTCCTCAACATAAGCCTACTATATTCACAACACCACATGTTGGTTGTGATTTTGTTGCTCAATCCTCTATTGAGGCTTTCACCTTAGTCCACCCAACGATTGTACATCCTTATACTACTAGTGGACCCATGTTCAATACTCTTGATGATCATTGCTATACTCTTGAGCCTACTTTCAAGTTAACGGGACCACCAAAATTTCTTAACAAGAAGCCTAGCGTGTCAGAAGAGCTAGAGAAAATGGTTAGAAAAATGAAAAGTGCAGAAAATTCTATGAAATTTCCTTAGGACTGGCGGGTAAAGAAGATGTTTTATATAAAGACTAGGGCATGTCTTCAAGTGTTAACCCTCATACAATCCTTGATACGTCAAAATATGAGGAGCAAGATGGACATGAGGAATCCATGAAACATTTAGGACAATATTGCAATCAATTTAGGGAAAGTGGAGGGAAGAAGAATGAGAAATATGTAGCTACTACTATAGTTGGAAAACGAGCACATCCAAAAATACCACGTCGTTTTTACCCTCAGTCTCAAGCCTAAGTTCATACCCAAGCTCTCTATAATCACTCCCAAAATTCACTATACTCTATTTCCCCACCTATATATCTAGTATATTGTGCACAACCATATGTCCAACTCCCTTCTTACTCACAATGGCATGCACCAATGCCTCAGAGTCACCCTCTAACTCTACAAACCTATCAAATCCCTTCTAGGCCCAATGTTCGATCCAAGACAAACAATGACAAGATGCAGAATCCTAGGGATAGTTTCACACCAATTGGAGAATCATATGCCAATCTGTTTCAGAGATTAGTACAATGGGGCATGATCACTTGTCAGACCCCACAAAATCTTAAGCTTAGCTCAGTCTTTAAAATCTTGTTAAGGGGTCCCAGACTTAGAAAATTTCAACTAAGTATTCAGAATTAGTATTATTTTAGCCTTCATAAGTTGAAAACTCTATTTCATGACTCTTATGACCTTAAAGTATCAATCTTTAGGTTGATTCATGATCAGAAATGTCATTAGGTGTTTTCGGACTCGTTTAGGATTTTTTAGACCTCGTTTAGATCATGTTTGAATGATCAAAATAGTGAGTCAACGCGATCTCGATGCATTGAATCTTCCATCGCATCGACAGATAATTTTTCCCTTAGCTCAGTGCAATTTCCAGTGAACTGATAATTAGGGGTATTTGAGTCTTTTACCATGTCCTTCAGCCCCCAAAAATATGAAATTTAGCCCTCTATTTGCAACATATACTCATAATTTCACAAATTGCTCAAGAGCAAAAAAACCCTAGGTGATTGAATTTCAAATTCAAGATTCAAGATTCCACCATAATATTCATGAATTTAGCAACCAAGGTTTGTCAAGTGTTCATCCAAGGGTTTCTTTCACCCTTGGAGTCGAACAAACTCTTTTAAAACTTTGAGTAAAGGGATTTTATAATTTTCATGATTGGATTCAAGTGTATTCATGATTATAATATTGATTGAATTTCTAATCCATGACTAAGTGCAAGATTTATATGTAAAATAGTTATTATGTGTGTAGTATCATGTGGATTCATGTTGAGGTTTTGAAATTGTGATGCTCATGTGTTGATTAGTACTAAGTGCATATACAATCCCTTGCAAGGGGTTTGATGAATTGTTCATATGAATGTAATAGTGAGATTATATCATGTTAGCATGTACACTAGTTCACGTCATTCAAGTGTTTGATAAAATGCCTCTATAGATGCATTATGAATCAAGTGTGCATTTTTATGATAAGCAAGGTCATGTGATGTTTTATTTTCATGCTATCGAGTCTTGGGGGTATTTAATACCCGATAATTTAGTTGTTTACCTAGAGCCAATGTTAGTTACAGAATAGTCTCAGTCAAGTCACAATCATTAATACTCTCAGTCAGTTACAGGACTCAGGAAAACTCAGTAGACTCAGTATTAGTCAGTTCAAACCTCAGTAAACTCAGTCAGCTAACAGAATTCAATAATATTCCATCAGTCAATGGAAACTTAGTAAACTCAATAACAGCTTAGTCAGGAACTAGGAAATTAGTTCAGTGTCCATTCAATTGGGAGTAGGATTCAGCATTGAGCGAACCCAGAGATGAGGGAATTCCTGCCAACAGAGGGTTTGACCCTTAGTAGAAATCCATGCGTTACAGAACTTCATAGCCAGCGTAGGTTGAGATATTTTTCTACCAGATATTATGAGGGTTGATACATCTCATTTGAGTTTTCCTACCGTTAGGGTTGATGAAAGAGCTTTCTGTCAGAGAAGGTTAACTCATAGCTTGTCTTTACCCATGGCACGGTACTGACATTCTTCCAACTGGGGTTACAGGTTGGACCCCAATCTATTCAGAAAGGGTCATATTGGTTAGATGATTACCTCTCATAGTCTCAATCTCAGATTCAGTCTCTGTACAGAACTCAGTTCAGTTCTACAGATTCAGGACTTTCAGACACAATTACTCAACTCAGTATGGAACTCAGTATAATTCCATAAAATTAGGATTGTTAGATACAGTCATTCAGTTATCAGTAGTACAGTATTAATAAACTCATATATCAGTTAATCAGTATTCAGATTCAGTATCCAGTGCTGTCACGATTTCAGTTATAGTATACATATTATACATGTACTCTCATTCAGTTTTATTCATGTCATTCAACCAGTATTGTTCGTGTATATGAGGCCATGCATTTCATCCTACCTCACTTAGTATACCAGTATATTCAAAGTTTTGATGCATACTTTTCTCTTGCGCTATGAGGTCTTATATCATAGGTTCAGATGCACGGGCTCCCAAGCACCCTTAGCAGTTCAAATTTTTAGCAGTCAGAGTTAGTGGTGAGTCCTCATAGTTTGAGGACATGATTATTTTCTTCAGTATTTTAGTTTAGCAGTAAAGTTTTAGTAGTTGGAGTTAGTTGGGGGCTTGTCTCATCAACTCCATATTTTAGATAGTTTAGAGGCTTTTTAGACTAGAGTATTTTCAGACAGATATTTCAGTTTTGGTATTGTTATACCGTATTCAGTTTTATTTCAGTATTGAACCTTATGGCAAGTTTCCACCTAAATTTTACATATTTACAGTATTATTATTCAGCTATTGTATCAGGTACCAGTCATGGGTTAGCTTGTGGTCCTTCAAGATTTTGAGCACTATGTAGCATCCGGGGTACACACTCGAGGCGCTACATCACTCCTCTCCTTGGGTATACTCCTAACCTGCATTCAAGAAATTTTAATCCTCACATACGATGTGTATATTATTCTGATGTTCAGGGTCATGGTATTGAGGATTGTCGTACTTTGAAAATAGAAATAGAAAGGATGATTCAAGAAAAATTGATTGTAGTGCAAAACATTGGCACTACGAGTGTCCCACGAAATCCATCACCAACACACAGTAATGCACAATATGTGGGAAGTAATGAGTTAAACATGGGGATTTGCAACTTATCTATTCAAGGAAATTTGTTGGACAGTGGTAGAAATTTTAGTCATGCTGATATGCAAACCAGTGTCTAAGATGTCAAACTCAGCAATTAGGAAGGTACTCTTCTCCTTACTTGAAAAGGGTTTCGGTAGTTTATTTTATTTTACTTTTTTTTATGAATTATTTCAGTGTTGCAGTTCGGAATCATCTTGTTTTGTTTCTTCATCATTTTTGTTTAAACACTTCTATCTTTTCTTTTAATAAAACGTGGTGTCCTTGTTGTTTTGTCTTATTTTAAGTTGCTTGTTTGTTTTCTTTACACAGTTCATTTTATGTTGGTTCTTGTAATATGATATGCTAGCGGAATTTTCAGCCAGATTTTAGAATCCACTTTAAGAAGGAACTTTGAATAAAGGGCTAAAGCTAGAAAAAAGGCATATGAGAAATAGGTAGAGTGTTGAGAAATTTGGTGACCATGTTTAAACCTTCTTTCAAAATTAAGACAATTATTTTGAGAATCACGAGAGTAACTTGGTCATCAATTGAAAGACATATCTCAATTAGGTCAAATAAGGACGTGCGATACTATATCAAGAGGAATAGAAAGAAAATCAGCTTCACAAAATCATGATTCATTCAATGTGAGGAATGTACAACAAAAATGGAGTTGTATGCTAGACAAGCGCAGAAGAAGTAGTGACGTACAGGCTCAGTTAAACTTAATGTTGTAACAGATGTCACAAATGATCTTCATTTTTCATTTCATTTCATATTTCCTGATACGTACTTGCATTTTCAAGGATTGATATGATGAAGGCATTTTATTCTGCTATCCAAACATTGTATCATCCTTTGTTTACCCCATTTGAGCCTTAGTTCTATTTTCTTTCACACCCCTCTTTTGGAGTCAACAAAGTTCCAAAAAATAGCGTCGAGTAAAAAATAGAGGTAGAAAGTTTCAAAAAAAAATAGAAAAAGATGTCAAAAAGAAAGAAAAGAGAAGAGTGTCAAGAAAAATAGAGTCAGAAAAAGTTTTAAAGAGAAAAAGAGTCAATAAAAGAGAAAAAAAGAAAATAAATCAGAGTCAAACAAAAAATAAGTTGTCAGAACTAGTGTGGCCTGATTCTCCTCTCTCGGGGTTGAGATACGTAGGCTTCCCCACTCGGGGCTTGGTCCAGCCAAATAAACAATTTAGAGTCACCCAGTCAAAAGAAACTGGGCATGATTTAATCCTCATTGTTTGAGTCGATTCCAAAAGTTGTAAGTCCTGCCCCACTTCAAGTGTCGCTTGGGCCTCATGCCATTCTTTATTTCCAACCTTATCCAAAATCCAAGTTATAACCAAAGAAAGACCTTTAGATCAATCTTTGAGAATGATAAGGCTTAGCATGTAATACGTATGATAATACATTTTGGGAAGTACTTGTCTTCCTTAGCATAAAAAATCAAGACAGAACAAAAATGAGAGAGTTTTATAGGTGAAAACCCTCACAGGCATAGTAAAATGATGGTAAGTTGAGAAAGATAAAAATGAGAGTCTTGTTGGTGAAAACCCTCACGGGCACCATAAAACAACTATAAGTTAAGAGAAATGAAAATAAGAGAGTCCTATTGGTGAAAAATCCTCACGGACACCATAAGGTAATGCTGAGCTAAGAAAAAGAAAATGAAAAGGGCTTGTTGGCAAAAATCCTTCAAGGTGCCACTAGCCGAATGAAGTCTCCGAATGCAATTGGCCCAAGGAAGTAACTCAGTTTAAGGACCATTAACTCAAGAACAATTGGTAGAAAGTTTGGATGGAAAGATCAGGCATGCTTAATCCAAAATTTATGGCATAATCATTATAGTCGACTGTCATTTTTAGATAATTTTTTTGTTTTTTTTGTTTCAAATGGTACATTCATTGTATTTTATTTTTTCTCTTTATTTTTATTTTTGTTTTCTAGAGTCATTTATCCAAATAAAAATCATTGTCATTTTTCTCTTGTCTTTGAGTCAAGTCTATGTCAAAACAAGTGAGAAAAGATTTTAAAACTGGCTACCAGTTTCTTCAATTGCTCAAAGCAAGACAAAAATCCAGTACAAGAGACATGATTGTGAGCCAAAATAAGGTATGCAGGAAATTTTGTCAATAGACAAGTCTGAGAATTCATGGAAATACCAAGGTCAAAGGGTTTATCTGAGAAACATAGGAAAATTGAGATACGGTGTTTGATTTTTGAGTCACTTTTAATGATCTAAGCTTGGGTCAATGGTGTAGCAAGACAAGTGCAAGAGAAATCGCCTTAAAAACCAAAGTCGCAAGCCAACCACCCTATTTTAAACTCACAAGTTTTCTTTGTATGAAATAGGAACAATTACTACCTTCAAATTAAAGGCTTCAAAGCGCAAATATCCAGAGGTGCAATTCCTCATTTCTGCAAATGCAAGATCAATGTTGTTGTACAGGTTTAGTAATCACAATTGTGGTAAAACTCATCATCGTGTACCGCTAAGAGATACATTCTCTAATTTGGATCTTTCATGTCTCATGGCTAGGAGGTGCACTTCCTAATTTGAGCCTTTAATCCTAAAATATGCACTTTTAGTCAGAATCTTTCACTTTCACTCTTAAGAGAGGGACTTATTGGTCTCAGTCATTCAATTTTACCCTCAAAAGGTGTATTTGTTGATCGAAATCATGATTTATCTTTGCATTAAGCATTATTGCAAATAGTTGTGATTGGGTTTGACACCTGCAAAAGCTTTGAATGATAAATTGGGGCAAAAAGAAAATTCAATTCCTGTTATTTGAAACTTCACTTTAGGACCCTCCTAGAAAAAGAGACTTTATTTTTCTGAAAAATTAAATCTTTCGTTATCATAATCTTTGTGTGGGATAATTTTTGTTCTAGTTTTGATTTTGATGTCAGGAGCCTGCCTGGAGAACAGGGTGAGGAAATTGTAAATTGAGCCCACCTAAAAAACAGGGTGATGAAATTGTAAGTCAGGAGCCCGCCTAAAGAATAGGATGATAAAATTGAAAGTCAGGAGCCTGCCTGAAGAACAGGGCGATGAAATGAAAAGTCAGGAGCCCGCCTGAAGAAAAGGGTGATGAAATAGCAAGTCAGAAGCCTGCCTGAAGAATAGGGTGATGAAATTGAAAGTTAGGAGCCCTCCTGAATAATAGGGTGATAAAATAGCAAGTCAAGAGCCCGCCTGAAGAACAGGGTAATGAAATTGAAAGTCAGGAACCCTCCTAAAGAACAGGGTGATGAAATAGCAAGTCAGGATCCCTCCTGAAGAATAGGGTGATTAAATAGAAAGTCGAGAGCTCGCTCGGAGAACAGAGTGAGGAAATTACAAGTCACTGGTTGATGAAATTAAAAGTCGGGAGCTTTCCCGGAGAACAAAGTGAGGAAATTGTAAGTTAGGATCCCACCTGAAGAATAGGGTAATGAAATAGAAATTCGGGAGCTCACCCAGAGAACAGAGTAAGGAAATTGAAAGTCAGGAGACTGTCTGAAGAATAGGGTGATGAAATTAAAAGTCAGGAGCTCACCCAAAGAATAGAGTGAGGAAATTGCAAGTCAAGATCACTCTTGAAGAACAGGGTGATAAAATTGAAAGTCAGGAGCTCGCCTAGAGACAAGAGTGGGGAAATTGTAAGTCACGAGCCCACCTGCAGAATAGGGCGACTAAATTTCAAGTCGGGAGCTCGCCCAGAGAACAGAGAGAAAAAATTACAAATCGAGAGCCCGCCCAAATAATAGGGAGATCAACTTGAAAGTCAAGCAACAAGGTTAAAAGATTGAAAGTCAAGCAACAAGGTGAAGCAATTGAAAGTTAATAAAATGAGAAAATTACAAGTCGGGAGCCCACCCAAAAAATAGGGCGGCGGAATTGAAATTCAAAAGATTAAAAAAAGAAAGTCAGAAGCCCACCTAGAGAACAGGGTGATAAAGTTGAAAGTCAAGCAACAAAGTGAAGAAATTGTAAGTCAGGAGCCCGCCAGAAGAATAGGGTGAAGATTTTCAAATTCAGGTTCAAATTTTAAAGTACCACTGATGGAACATAGTCTGTTTTTGAGTTAATCTTCAGCATCAAATTTTGTATGGAGAAATAATCTATTCTTAAGTGCAACCCAAAGAAGATCATAACTCAAGTCAAGAGTCCAGAGAAGCTGCATAGATAGGACTTTTGTAATTTCATGTATCTTCTTAACTTATAATTTTCATTTTTGATGTATTAATAGAGCCTCGGACTGGAACCTCAACGGGACCTCACTCGACTCTCCAACTTAGTATAGTTTCTATGCTTTTCATGAATCCTAAAACCATATCGGACTTGACTCTCACACAACTTGGGATAGGTAGGATGCTCAAAATGAAAACTCAGTTGCCCTCCTTCCTTCTGTTTCCTTCTTTTAAATAACTGTCGGGAAAAAAATTCTATCTCGTTGTCTATTTTTTTGGTCTGAAAATACTTTGTGTTATCATCCAAAGGGGGCATGATATAGACACGTAATCTTATCCCTCCAAAAATTATTTTTACCATTTACGTCGTCTTACCAGACACTCTAACCCCATTCTATAATTTTTCCACAAAATGAAAAAATAATAACCAACTCTAAATAAATTTTATCCCTAAATTCCCACATAATCCCAATTTGAACAAAATAACAACCCCTCCCAATCTAATTTTGATACATCACCACCCCACACCCTACCACCACATACCCCTCTACCCCTCACTACCTCAGACCCCCTCCCATATCCCAGTAATAGAATACACATATACAATTGTACATATAATATGCACATACCTCAATTCATACATACAGGACATACACGTACAGATACCCACATCATTCTCCTTTATTTTTCTTTATAGACAATCCACTCACACATATTTTTCCATATAGCAGAATACAATACACAGAAAAGGGGGACAGGATTTTTCCTTTGAAGAGATAACAAACTCTATCTCCATTTTTCCTGTGACATCACCATCTTAGATTAAGGAAATGTGATATTCCAAAGACAGCTTTCAGAACCCGTTACGGTCACTTTAAATTCCTAGTCATGTCTTTTGGGCTAACAAATGCTCCAACAAACTTCATGGACTTGATAAATAGAGTGTTCAAACAGTACTTAGACATGTTTTTCATAGTCCTTATCGATAATATTCTTCTCTATTCTCGTAGTGAGGATGACCATGCAGACCATTTTAGAATTGTGTAGTAAACTCTTAGAGACCACCAGATATTCGCCAAATTTAACAAATGTGAATTTTGGCTAAGATCAGTAGCTTTTCGTGGTTATATTATTTTCGATGATGGCATTAGAGTTGATCTTCAAAAGACCAAAGCAGTGAGAAATTGGCCTAGACCTATTGCTTAATCAGATATCAAGAGTTTCTTGGGTTTAGTTGGCTATTACAATATTTTATTGAGGGGGTTTTATCTATTGTGTCCCCTATGTTGAGGTTGACTCAAAAGAAAGTTAAATTTTAGTGGTCAAATTCCTGTGAGGAGAGTTTTACAAAATTAAAGGCTCGACTCACTTCAGCCCAGTTTTAGCACTACCTGATGGTACAGATGGATTCGTAGTCTATTGTGATGCTTCTAGAGTTGTTCTGGGTTGTGTTTTGATGCAGAGAGGTAAGGTCATAGCCTATGCCTCTAGACAGCTTAAGCCTCACGAAAAGAACTACCCTACCCATGATCTTTAGTTAGCTGTTGTTTTATTTGCATTGAAAATCTGGAGGCACTATCTTTATGAGGTGCATGTTGATATGTTCATGGACCACAAAAGCTTGCAATATATGTTTACACAGAGAGTTAAATCTCCATCAAATGAGGTGGTCAGAATTGCTAAAAGATTATGACATGAGTGGGTTATACCACCTGGGCAAGGCCAATGTGGTAGAAAACGCCCTTAGTAGACTGTCTATAGGTAGTGTTTCTCATGTGGAGAGTGATAAGAAAGAATTAGTTTGAGAAGTTCACCGATTGGCTAGATTAGGTGTGCAGTTAGTTCACTCAGCTAAGGGAAATATTTGGGTCCGGAGTAGTTCAGAATATTCTTTAGTTTTTGAGGTGGAGGAGATACAAGATAAGGACTCTAGTTTAGTTAAGCTGAAGGAGTCGGTTAGGGATCATAAGGTAGAGGTTTTCTCCCAAGGGGAGATGGTGTGTAGAGATATCAGTAGATTATGTATGTCGTGCGTTGATGGTTTGAGGCAACGAATTATGGCAGAAGCACATGGTGCGTATTACTCCATTCACCCAGGCGCTACTAAGATGTACCAAGATTTGCAGGAAGTTTATTGGTGGAGTGGTATGAAGAAAGATATTGCAGAGTTTGTGGCTAAGTGTCTTAATTATTAGTAGGTTAAGGTGGATCACCAAAGGACTGGTAGAACCTTATAGGAGTTTGGTATTCCCACTTAGAAGTGGGAAGAGGTGAACATGGACTTTGTAACAAGGTTACCCCATTCACGTCGTCAGCATGATTTGATTTGGGTTATTGTAGACAGTTTGAGTAAATCAGCCCATTTCTTGCCAGTTCATACATCCTACTCAACCGAAGATTATGCTAAGTTGTATAATAGAGTGTTGGTTAGATTTCACAAAGTTCCCTTGTCCATTATTTCAGATAGGGGTGCTCAGTTTACCTCTCACTTTCGGAAAGCCTTTCAGAAGGGTCTTGGTACCCAAGTTCATCTCAGTTTAGCTTTTCACCCTCAGATAGATGGTCAGGCAGAGAGTACCATTCAGACCCTAGATGATATATTGAGGGAATGTGTTTTATACTTCAAGGGTAGTTGGGATAATCACTTGCCATTGATCGAGTTTGCCTATAATAACAGTTACCATTCTAGTATTCAGATCACCCCATTTGAGGCTCTTTATGGAAGGAGATGTAGGTCACCTATCAATTGGTTTGAAGTGGGTAAGGCCGCTTTGATTGGGCCAGACGTGGGAGAAAGTACAGTTGATTCAAGAGAGGTTGAAAATATCTCAAAGTCGTTAGAAATCATATGCAGATGTGGGCAGAAGGGACCTCGAATTTGAAGTCCATGACTTAGTTTATTTGAAAGTTTCACCCATAAAGGGGGTGCAGAGATTTGGAAAAAAGGGGAAGCTTAGTCCTCGACGTATTGGCCCTTATAAGATATCGAGTCATGTTAGGAATATGGCATACGAGGTTGAATTTCCTGCAAACTTGTCATCCGTTCACCTACTGTCCCATGTATCCTTATTGAAGAAGCGTATGGGTAACCCAGTTATTGTAGTCCCTCTAGAAAGCACGGATATTCAGGATAGCCTCTCTTATAAGAAAATTCCAGTTGAGATTCTTGATCACCAGATCCATAGGCTAAGGAACAAAGAAGTTTCTTTGATCAAAGTTCTTTAGCAGAATCAGTCCATTGAGGTCATCACTTGGGAAGCAGAAGCAAACATGCGAACCAAGTACCCTCATTTTTTCTCCGTAAACTCTGACTCAGCCTAAAGTAATACTCTTCCTTAGATTATTTATTTTCCCATTCGTAGTTTCATCCATATGATTATCTTCATGTCACTTCATGCATTCATAGATTAGTTCAGTCGCCCATTGTGTTTTAGATTCATTCATGCAGTTATGTTTTAAATTGTGCATGCCATTATATAGTCTCAGTTCCTCAGTATCCTCAGCTTAACTAGTTTCATTCGAGGATGAATGTTCCCAAGGGGAGATATTGTAATACCCCGTACGTTCCTAGTTTAGCTTATCCCCTAGTACTTGTTTAAGGCACTTAGAACTTGAAAATAAGACTAAGTGTTGAGGGACTTAGTTGATTTTTGACTCCCTTTAACTTCAAAGATTTTTAAGTTGACCTTTCAGGATCTGAGACGATGGTTTTTGAGTTGATTCATGTTCAGGGGTGTAAGTATCATGTCTCGGGTAAGTTTTAGATTTTTCAGATGAGGTTTGGACTATGTTTGAATTTCCCAAATAGCAGTGGAGGAGTCACCGCGTTGAGGTGAAGGGCAAATCGACAATTATCTGATTCCAGCAAGTCACCGTGATTATACTGCATCGTAGTGAAAATCACGATAACAGCCTTAGCGCATCGCAGTGAATGGTCAAACGACATTCCAGTTATGAATTTTAATTTCCCAAGGGTAGTCTTGTCATTTGCACCCACCCCAAGTCATGAAAACGGAAGATTTAACCCTATTCTAAGCAGAATATACTCATTCCTCACCAAATTTTTCTCCAATAAACCCTAAAGTTTCAACTTTAACTCCAAGAAAATCCAAAGTTTCACTATCCTTTTTTCAAGATAACCAAGAATTCAAGTTTTCGGGTTCAAGAACTTCAAGAAGAAGCTTTAAGAACATCATTTAAATTTCAAAGTTCAAGTTTCTACATCATTTTAGCCTACTAAGATATATGGGGTTAGGATACTCATTTCATCCTTGTGCCCAATTTAGTTGTTAAAGTTGAATTTACATGAATTTAAATTTAGGGGTCATACCCAATTATCATTGTTTGAAGTTTATGATGTTACAAGTGATTTAAGTGTTGAATTGCATAACTACTTTCATAAATTCATGCATGTGATTTGATTCATATATTGAGAATTGAATTTCATTATCTTGATTAGAATTGTTAAAGTATTTCAAGATTATTGTTATTGAGTATGAAGTTTGTTGTGATTTTACATGAGTTTCAAGAATGGGTTTGAAGCCTCAAGTTTAAATCTTAATATTTCAAGGAAGATAATGTTTAAGTACACTATGATTAGTTTATATTTAGATTTTAAACAAGATTTGATCTTTGATCCTCGGCTAAGATATGGAATCCACTTCACTGTTTTGATTACAGTTTAAAGTAAACAGATGCATAATTGGTTTTCATTGTAAACACTTATGCTAGTTTTAAAGTGGATTTCCTATATAATGAGCATACATATTAAAGGGAGTAGTATTTAGCACCTAGTTGCGTATGTGTCCTAGTTCACATGCCCCAGAACTACGAGCCAACATAGGTTCAAATTATCAGATTATTCCTATTTATATGGATGCAGATACAGATTATGATCACTTAGCTCAGGTTATACTCTTTATCAAGAGTATGAGACCTCTATCCAATGTGAGGTTTTCCCCTTAGGGTAACTAGACATTCGACTCCATGATAGCTCACATGGTTTATGTTGGTTAGAAGAACCTCCCTAACATAAAAAGAATAATAGAAAAGCTTTTAGAAGAAACTCCCCAAGTCCTGAGATAGAATAACAGAATATCTTTTAGAAACTAAGTGTAAAGGCTCACAATTTATTTTAGATATTATTTTACATTAGACATTCGTTATGAGATTTCAGCTTTCAGTTTACAGATACAAAGGTGATCCCTTTTTATGCTTAGTCTGCATGATTTGAAAACAGAGTTAACTTCATTCCTACTTATTCACCAATAGAAAGAGTAAAAGTACAACTTTAGAACTAAGTGTTATGGCTCACAAGATTTATACAGTATGCTTCATTATTCATGATTTATAATTTTCAGCTTTCAGTTTTTCAAGCCAATGTGAGTCATTTACACTTAGCATGCATCATTTTTCAAGTTTATATAAGCATTGAAATATTATTTTACTTATGCATTCACCCCCATATACTCAGTACATTCCAAAAGTACTAATCTACATATATATCTATGTGTTTCATTGTTTAATAATGTAGGTTCAGATGCTCAATTCCAGAAGTGTGATTGACCGTGAGCATCCCTATCTACATCCCGATAGTTGGTGAGTCCTCATAGTTCGGGGACCCAGTTATTCAGATTTACAGCTATATAGAGTAGTTTATTTAGTTGTTTTCAGTTAGTTTGAGTCAGCTGGGGGTTTGTCCCAGCGACTCTCTTGTTAGTAGTGTTAGAGGCTTGTCCGATTATTAGATACACTTTAGACTTACAGTGTTGGTTGTTCATATTTCCTAGTTAAATATTTTCCGACAGTATGTTCATTTAACCCATTCTAGTTCAGACAGTAGATTCAGTATTTTAGTATTTCGCATGCTTAGATTTCTTCTATTTTGAGTTTCAGAATGAGTAACTGGCTTACAGGGTTAGCTTGGGACTACTTGTAGTTCGGAGCACCGTGTGACATCTTGGGACTCGTTTTTTGAGCGTTACATAAAGATGGACTTTACTTTCTCAAATTTACTATTTTATATCAAGGATCAACACATAGCCGATGAAGAAATTCTCCGTCGATTTTCGAGGCCTTCCCAAATAAAAGACGGACATTACGTATAAAAATAAGTAACAAAATAAATAAAACTTGGGC
Source organism: Capsicum annuum (assembly GCF_002878395.1). NCBI lineage: Eukaryota > Viridiplantae > Streptophyta > Magnoliopsida > Solanales > Solanaceae > Capsicum > Capsicum annuum. The sequence goes on along the minus strand of NC_061119.1, from coordinate 39,167,218 downwards.
GGAGATGAAATCTTTATAATATCACAACAACACAAAGAATTCTACAATTCGTATCTTGACAAGGCGATTTAGGATGGCCGATACATCGACCAACCATTTCATAGCCATGGCATATCTAAAATTCAATTCCGATCCCACACTTTAACGAAAATAATTCTATTTTTATGTATATTGGTATGCATATTGCATACATAGTTCTTAAATATTTTTCTTTTTTACTAACGTGCTTGTAAAGTTTCTCAATAACACATTCCGAAGTACAACTTGAAAGAAAGTTCTGAGTTTTATATTTATATTATTTCTCGTTTGTATAATTGTACATAAAGATAAAGATAGTGACAACTTTACTTTTTGGGTGTTAGGCGGGGATATTTTTTATTTACAGAATTTTTATCGCTTTTAGGCAAAACTTAGGTCGTTAATATTTATATAAAAGAACAAAGTAATTCACATATTATGTATTCTTTTCTTCTCAAATAAATTTTACTTTTCTCAGTAATTTTAATCAGATTAAAAATATTACATGTAAATATTTTTTCTTTTCATGGCACATCAAAATATATTTCTTTTCATACATCATAAAATATTTTCCCTTTTTACATGTATTTATACATATTTTTTACTTGTTTTTATAAAAAAATGTTTTATTTATATATTTAATATACATATACCTTTATATAATTTTAAACATTTCTATTTTTTTAAAAGAATTATTTTCTACTTAATACGTACACTTTTTACATTATTTTAAATATACCTCCTCCCTCTTTGATAAATTTAGTCTAGTTGGGTGCCACATTTGTGAATCCTGGAGGGTGTCTAACCCCTTCCTTTCGGGATAATTTGAACCTTTACCTAGAATCTCAATTGGTTTTTCTCAGACTAAAACACCAATCACACAACATCAATCACACGTGTTAATAAATAAATAGGCTTCTTATTTTCCTTAAAAATTAGGTGGTGACTCTGTACAAAAATTCAATTCTTTTAGAGTCCACAATTCATGTTTTGTATAACTTTGACAAAAATAGGGCATGACAAAATGGAGACTCCACTAGGGAAACCCCATGTACTTAGCAGCAGGTTTGAATCATGATAGACTCAATTTTTCAATTGAAGAGGTACTTTTACATTTTTTTTTTTGCATATATTAATTCTTTGACTCTTTATTTATTATACATCGAAAATTGTGTAGATTTGTTTATGAATTCTTTACATTATTTGCGCACATTAATTTTGCTGCCTTATCAATTCTTTTATTTATTACTTATTTAATACACTGTATCTGTATATTGTAAAATCCGTTACACGTTATTCTTTACTTTATTTAATCATAAATCATAATTTCATCGAGTCTTTGATCGTACACTTCACACACTGTGATTCACGCGATGGATGTCTTAAACTTTTCCAAACCTTCTTTGAATTTCATAGTTTCAGAGTTGGTGTATTTAGGTTACTGCGTCTTCTTGCAATTGTGTAGTCCTAGTATAAATCATTTAGGAAAATTCCTATTCTAGAAATAGGTCATTCTATAAACAAACTCATAAAGAAGGATTTGAATTACGTTTTGACCTGATTCTTGTCCTGACAAGATACGTAGGCAGCCTACATTTGGGTTCAGTCTCTTCATTATTTCAGAATAATTTTTTCGATATTTAAACTGGATAATTTTTCTGTAACAATTCAAAGATGCTCTCTGAAGATCTTTAAAAAGCGCAAATAAATAACTTCTCAAATCCGAATTTCAATAACATTAGTGCCTGGACGGCCTACCTCAAAATCCTCACCCAATTTTGGTTCGAGAACACATAGCTTCTTCTTTCGAATGATGTAAACCATTAAATTTATGACGTATCGATCCCCATTTTTAAAGCAAGGGTTCAACATTCTTTCATTCATAACAATCTTGCCAATCGTGGCGAAATAATATCATAATTTCTTCAATGTCTGACTTTCTTAATCTTGTCAGCATACTGAAGTTGTGTAAAAGCTCTCTTCATGCTTGACATTCATCCTCTCAATCATCTGATCAGAATAATTTTGTTACTAAAAGCAGTTCTTTCCTCATTGTCTTTCACATTATTTTCATGGATGACCATCACCTTTTTACAATCATACATTGCATATACAAATTTACAAATTCTCCTAAACTACGCAGATCTGATTCTTGTATTTACAAGATACGTAGGCAACCCTCATTCTGGTTTGTTCCCATTTTTTTCTAAGAAAAAATAATTAGATTTTTGACTTGGTTGGTACCAACATAGTTAGGAGTGTGCATGAGAAAGAATAAATTGGTATGATGGAAACGACCGACTTCGTGGGAAATCATAAATTCTTTTGGTACCTTTTAATCAAACCTGAGTAACACTTGAAAATACTCTTGCATACATCTAAGACAAGAATGAAGCCAACCACATCATTTCAAGTGCATTGTGTGGTGAGCTTTAGAGTAGTTCATTGAATTGCATTGTTGATTCAGAACTTGGCCTGAATATCTGTTGAGGCGAAATTCTGAGTTACAGTTGGTTTGGAAAAGGATTGTAGGCCTTCCTTGACTCGATTTTGCCTTCCACAGCCCACCAAATGATATTAATTTCTAGCATTTCCCCCTTTGAGCCTGAAGCCTTTTCTTTGGATAACCATATCTGAGCCTATACCTTTTGAGTTCTTACATGCACTATCCCTCACTTAACCCACCTCATTGAGCGCACTAAATACGTATAAATTATGAAAAAGATTCAAGGTCAAAGCTTCCAAAGACAAAGGATGTACATCCCCAGAAGAACAAAAACAAAAGATATTTTTAAAGAAAAAGGAGCAAAAACCCCCGCACAAAAAAAATAGATAACTCCGATAAAGATGGAGAATCATCAAAAAAGAAAAAAAAGTGTGTTTATCGAAAAAGAGGACAAACTCCATCACAAGATTCAAAAGAAATCGAAGAAAATAAAAAAACAGGGGGCAAAGAAGCACAACAAACAAGATCTAGAGTCAAAACGCAACAAATGTCAAAAGCACGGATACAGTGCAATGCTCGTTGAGGAATTAGTCACTTTTATCCCAAATGTCATCCTACCCAACCCCTAGCCTACATTACAAGCTGCTAACAAGTCCTACAAGATCCTACTCTAAATATTCTCACATTAGTGGATACTTACATGAAGGAAAAGCCTATGGTATCACAATTGCATTCATTGAACTTCTTTCTGAGTGTGAGTTTATATCTCTGGATGTCTCTCAATTGAAAAAGAAAAATACTTAAGTAGGTGTGAAAATAAGACATTCTTTCTGGAGAGTGCACTTGAAACATGAGAACATGCACAGTTCAAAATCTTTATTTGAAGCAAGATGAGCGAATCTTATCGATACTTAGGTATATCTGAGGTACCAATTGAAACTATAGGAGCTACCCAAAAGTCAATCTCGATTAGCTAGGAAAAAGATGGGGGAATTCATATACACAGTACTAATTATTGGTACCAACTATATTCAAGGCATGATTATATCTTTCTCACCTTTCAACAAACCGAACAAAGAAAATACAAAATAATTTCTGCATTTTTACCGTTCAATATTTCTTACAAAGAAAACACAAAATAATTTTCTACAATTTTCACTTTTCAACATTCTTTACAAAGAAAATACAAAATAATTTTCTGCATTTTTACCTTGCAACATTTCTTACAAAGAAAACTCAAAGCAATTTTCTGTATTTTTCATCTTTCAACATATTTTTACAACGAAAATACAAAAATAACTTTATTTCCTTTCAAAATCATGCCTACACATACATGCATTACACTTTACGTGCAAGACGTCCGCCTCCAAATACCAACAATTGACCTTTCTCTTCAAGTTACAGCCTTCAAACACAGACATTTTACTTTACAATCAGGTGTTCTTAGAGCTTTTAGATTTCTATAGCCTCGCCTGTCGAGAGGCTGCTACCTCTTCATGGCTCGGCTAGTCGAGAGGCTATTACCTTTCAAAGCCCCGCCACTTAAGAGGATTTTACATTTTCATAGACCTGCCAGTTGAGAGGTTATTACCTTTCAACAGCCCCGCCAATCGAGAGGCTTTTATATTTTCATAGCCCCGCTAGTCGAGAGGCTATTATAGTTCAACAGCCCCACCAGTCGAGAGGCTTTTACATTTTCATAGCCCCACCAGTCGAGAGGCTTTTAAATTTTCATAGCCCCGCTAATCGAGAGGCTACCTTTTTAAGCGCCGTCAGTCGAGAAGCTATTACCTTTCAATTGCTTCGCTAGTCGAGAGTTTCTTATTTCATAGCCCCGCTAGTCGAGAGGCTACCCTTTATATTGTTCCACCAGTCGAGAGCTTCTTTATTTTAATAGCCCCGCCAGTCGAGAGGCTATTACCTTTCAATTGCTCCACCAGTCGAGAGCTCATTTCAAAAGCCCCGCCAGTCGAGAGGTTGTTATCTTTCAACTGCTCCACCAGTCTAGAGCTCCTTTATTTCAATAGCCCCACCAGCCGAAGGGCTATTACTTTTCAATTGCTCCGCCAATCGAGAGCTTCTTTATTTCATAGCCCCACCAGATGAGAGGCTATTACTTTACAATCGCTCCGCCAGTCGAAAGCTCTTTTATTTTCATAGCCCCGCTAGTCGAGAGGATATTAGCTTCCAGTTGTTCCACCAATAGAGAGGCCATTGGAATTCAATCAACTCACCGATTTTTTACCTTAGTCCTCATAGACAATTAAGGACAGTCATTAACATCAGTCTCCATAGACAATCGGGGATGTCATGCACCAAGACAACCAGAGGACTTTACCACAATCAACATCCATCTCCATAGATAATTGGAGATGTTATCAAGTCTTCGTATATAATCAAAGATATCATTCATCACATCAGTCTCCATAGACAATTGGAGACGATAATCCACACCAGCCTCTATAGACAATTGGAGGTGTCATACATTAAGTCTTCATAAACAATCAAAGACATCACAATCAACTTCAGTCTCCATAGACAATTGGAGACGTCATACATCAACTCTTTGTATACAATCGAAGACACCATCATTCATCCCATAGTCTCTGTAGACAATCAAAGACAACAATCAACACCAGCCTCCATAAACAATTGGAGATGTCATCAAGTCTTCGTAAATAATCGAAGATATCATCATTCAAACATCAGTCTCCATAGACAATTGAAGATGTCATCAAGTCTTCGTAAATAATTGAAGACATCATCATTCAAACATTAGTATCCATAGACAATTGGTGATGTCATCAAGTCTTCATAAATAATCGAAGACATCATTATTCGAACATCAGTCTCCACAGATAATTGGAGATGTCATCAAGTCTTCGTAAATAATCGAAGACATCATCATTCAATATTAGTCTCCATAGACATTCAAAGACGATAATCAATATCAGTCTCCATAGATAATTGGAGATGTCATGCATTGAGTCTTCGTAAACAATCAAAGACATCATTATTCATCATGTAGTCTCCGTAGACTATCGGAGATGACAATCAACATCAACCTTCATAGACAATCGAAGAAATCTTTCATTCATCACATAAGTCTCCATAAATAATCAGAGATGACATTCATCCCCAAGTCTCCATATATAATCGGAGGTGTCATTCATCCTCAAGTCTTCGTAGACAATCAAAGACATCATGCATCTTTTCAACAAAATGTACAATTCAGATCAACAACATATTTTTTTTCAAATCCCATATATCATACACCGAGGAAAATTTTGGAGGACCGCCCTAAATTTTTTCTATTTTTTCATCTTGAGCAACATTGACTTGATTCTCGTGATACTCAAGATATATAAGAAGCTCTATGCAGTGTTCGATCATCACAACCACATGATCATTTTTTCTTCCCAACAAGTACACAATCTTGTATCCACAGTATCTCACACCTCGATACTGGGGTAATATCAAAAGGAAGATCGAGAATATATGAATACTTTCATTCTCGAATAGTCCTCCTCTCAATAATCATTTCACATTATCAGTCATCACTTAATAACGAGACAAGAGGCAATTTGTATATTCTTTTGAACTACACCCGATCTGATCCACATATAACTCGAGGTATGTAGACAACTCTGAATTAGAGTTCAGTAAAATTTTTATCAAGAAATAATTTTTGTCTAGCAAAATTGACTACACGTCAATGTTTTCGTTTGAAGACTTCTACATCATCTTTAAACAAAAAAGGGCAAATGTTGACACCCAATTTTGGCTCTTCGTGCTTAAAATTAACGTTTTTGGGCTTCCTGATCGTTAAAGGGGCACAAAATATAATTTTCATATTTTTTTTAATTGTTAATAAATTATTGATATTCATCCTTACTTTAAGATTTTATCAATTTACTTTCATATTCTTACTTTTTATAATTTCTCTGTATATTAGAATTTTTTATCAATTTATTATCGCCTTTAACATTTTTTTCAATCATCTGCACACGTACACGACATGACATCACATTTTCAAATTAATTACATGTTTAAATATTTTCAACATTCTTTACATTTTTTCATAATTACAAATCAATTTCTACATTTTTTACCGTCCGCAAATACTGAGTCAGATCAATTATTTTTATACAGTATAATAATTCAATGTCTTATCACATCTAACAAGGACCGCACAATAATGTCTTGTCACATCCGACAAGTTATTGATAATTGTTATTGTTTTAGAATTATTACCAGTTTATTGTCATATTTTAACTTTACATAATTATCCTTAATTTCATAAATTTTAGGATTTTTATCAGTTTATTATCATTTTAATATTTTTAAACAGCCATCTACATACGCACATAACATAGCACTATAATTCTTTTTACATATTATAATTTTAATTATTTATAGTATAATATTTTTTTTTTAAAAGATAATTATATCTACTTACATTTTTTCTATAGTTATATATATCGATATTTTTATTTTGTACCTTATTTAATACAGTCTACAGAAATAATATCGACTTATTTTAATACGCAGAGCAACAAATTGGTCAAATCAAAGTGTCATCACTTTTATCACTTTTGACTTTATTTTACCTACTACCCAAAATTTAAAGAATTTATTGGAAAAAATAATTGCCCTTTTTCCGTTTTAAATACCCAACACACATACAGACAAAAAACACACAAAACAAACACCTCAAATGATTCACACACACAGAGCTCTCATATAGACATTTATTTCTCTTTCTCTCTCTCTTTCTCCTTCGTTGCCTCAGTTACTATCGGAGCTTCGGGGAATGGGCTCCAGCCACCTCCACGCGTCCCCCTCTTTCTCCTCCTTTGTCCGCGCCTCGCCAAAGTTGATCACCGACGGGTGGGATTTGAGATTCAAGACACTGTCCGCAACAACTTACCAATGTCCTTCCTTCTCTCCCTATCTCATTTTCCAGCCGCTGGAGAAACAGCAGTTACGCCAGCACTACAGGACGCCTCTCTTCCCCTACTTCCCGCTTACTCGTCGGAGGTAATGACCGACGAGATCCAGCAACCCCTTTTCCCTTCTCCACTTCCACACCATAGCTGGCAAATCTAGCTTGATTTTGAGTATCCAGCGTTGCTCCGGCGAACGCTGTTGAAGCAACGCCATTATTTTTTTTATTGTCTCCAATTATACTATTCATTTGATTTGTTGTGTCTATTTGCTAATTTGTGCTTGCTTTATGTTTTATACAAAGTTATTATATTCAAAATAATGTTATTTTGCTGGAGTTTGATTGGGATTTGACCGAAAAACACCATATCTTTCAAGCCTTGCTTGCTATCCGAATTTATGTAAATTCATTCATTGTTGACAGTTTTTCCCAATTATTTCTTGTTAATTTTGCGGTACACTATCATTACAGTACTTTTTGATTTTTGGACTAACTTTACATTATCTTGTTCTTTGTTGGAATGCTTTGTACTGATAATGACTTTTTATAAAGACAATTGGGTGTTTTTGTTCGATCACCACTGTTTTAACGCTATTTTGAAGGCATTCTTTCGGATAGATTTTGTCCATTGATTGTTTTATATTTTATTATGTTGATGACGAACAAATACTACACTACCTGGCCGATGACATTACTTGTCCGTCGGATATTTGAGGCCACCCCATTACAAAAGACGGACTTTACTTTCTCAAATTTACTATTTTATATCAAGGATCAACACTTGGCCGATGAAGAAATTCTCCATCGATTTTCGAGACCTTCCCAAATAAAAGACGAACATTATGTATAAAAATACGTAACAAAATAAATGAAACTCAGGTGATGACGAAATCTTTATAATATCACAACAACACAAAGAATTCTACAATTCGTATCTTGACAAGGCGATTTAGGATGGCCTATAAATCGAGCAACCATTTCGTAGCCATGACGTATCTAAAATTCAATCTAAGCCCACGTTTTAACAAAAATAATTCTATTTTTATGTATATTGGTATACATATTGCATACATAGTTCTTAAATATTTTGTTTTGTTACTAACATGTTTGTACAGGTTCTCGATAACACATTTCGAAGTACTACTTGAAAGAAAGTCTCGAGTTTTATATTTATATTATTTCTCATTTGTATAATTGTACGTAAAGATAAAAGATAGTGGAAACTTTACTTTTGGGTGTCGGGCGCGGATATTTTTTATTTACATAATTTTTATCGTTTTTAGGCAAAACTTAGGCCATTAATATTTACATAAAAGAACAAAGTAATTCACATATTATATAGTCTTTTCTTCTCAAATAAATTTTACTTTTCTCAGTAATTTTAATCAGATTAAAAATATTACTTGTAAATACTTTTTCTTTTCATGGCACATCATAATACATTTCTTTTCCTACATCATAAAATATTTTTCCTTTTCACATGTATTTATACATATTTTTTAATTGTTTTTATAACAATATTTATATATTTAATAAATTTATATCTTTACATAGTTTTAAACGTTTATATTTTTTTAAAAAGAATTATTTTATACTTAATACATACACTTTTTACATTATTTTAAATATACCTCCTCCCTCTTTGATAAATTTAGTCTAGTCGAGTGTCACATTTGTAGATCCTGAAGAGTGCCTAACCCCTCCCCTTTGGGATAATTTGAACCCTTATCTAGAATCTTAATTGGTTTTCCGCAGACTAAAACATCAATCACACGTGTTGATAAATAAATAGGTTTCCTTATTTTCCTTAAAAATTAGGTGGCGACTCTGTACAAAAATTCAATTCTTTTAGAGTCCACGAGTCATGTTTTGTTTAACCTTGACAAAAACAGGGCATGACAATTTCGAAATTATTTTGTCATTTTTGTCCCACCTTGACTGTGTGATGACTAATCTCGAAATAGCTAATTCTAAAATAATTAATCTCAAAATAACTTATTTCTCAATCAAATGACCCCGAAATTTGACTACCATGCAAACAAGGTGTTACTACTTACAAACTCCATAAGATTCTGTAGACATCAAAATTTTGTGAAACTCTTAGAGACTACATTACCGTAAACCTAACTTGGAGTCTACTCTACCCGAAACCTACGTCACACCTCTTTGAAGGCTAATATATTCCATGCATCTCAAAAATTTCATAAAGTCATGGAATATTCACAAAAGAGATCAAACCCCTCTCTTCTTGATAATCAAATACTTTAATAAGATATTCAAATCCTCATTTTATGGAGACCTTCCTAATCTGGAGAAATACGCTACTAACGGCCCTTGAATTACGGAAAATCAAGAGAGAAGAATCAAGGAAACAAACAAAATTGTACTCATAATGTTTATGAATAAATATTTTTTGTTTCTTCATTTTGTTTTGTGATTGTTTATTTTTCATAAATTAAAATTTGCTGTAAACAAATTGACATGCCCAATAGGACCAAATTGTCCTTTATCTCCTCTTACAAATTATATGTGCAAATCCGGAGCCATAAAATTATAAGGATGGAAGAATACTTCAAGACTCGTATTTGAGTTTCATCAAGTTTACACTCCGATAAACTTTTAAGTAAGGGGCATTAGACATCTAAATTTTATAAAATTCTACAAGATGAATTCAATTTCTGTTAGAATTCTTGAAGGATACTTTACCCTAAACCTAACTTGAGAGTTACTCTACCCTAAACCTAAATTAAACTTATTTAAAGGGTAATATATTTTCTTGAAAATGCATCTCAAAAATTTCATAAACTCATGAAATATTCACGAAAAGAGATCAAAATCCTCTTTTCTTTATAATGAAATACTTTAATAAGATATTCAAATGCTCTTTTCATAGAGCACTTCCTACGCTTTTGAGAAATATGTCAGTAACGATCCTCACATGACAGAGAAAAATCAAGAGAGAAGAATCAAGAAAACAAATAGAGTTGTACTCACAATGTTTATGAATAAAGTATTTTTGTTTGTTCATATTTTATTGTGATTGTAAATTACTACTAATCGCTTTAAAATTTGTTGCAAACAAATTGACACGCCTAGTGGAATCAAATTTGTTCTTCATCTCTTCTCTCATAAATTAGATTTGCAAATCGAGAGCCACAAATTTATAGAAATGGAAGAGTACTTTAAAACTTGTTTTCATTAAGTCTACACTAACAATTCTTAAAGAAGGAGGCATTTATAGCCATTGAAATTTTGTGGGACTTTACAAGACGAATTTCAATTTTGGTGTAGTTCTTGAAGGCTACATTACCCTAAAACTAACGTGGAGATTACTCGATCCTAAACTCTAAATCATGCTTATTTAAAAGGTAACATATTTCCTTGAAGAGTAATCTTCAAAATTCCATAAATTCATGGAATATTTACAAAATAAGATCAAACTCTCTCTTCTTGACAATCAAATACTTCAAGAAAATCTATAAAAATCTCCTTTCATGGAGATCAAATTTAAATATTTGTATGTCCAAGAAATACACGGCTAACGATTCTCGAATTACGGAGAAAATTTATATTCAATTCAAATCTTCAAATTACACTATTAATCATGCTCGAATTACGAAGATTATCTAGGAAGAAAATCAACAGATAAAACGAATTGTACTCATATTTTTTAGCAATAAAATTCTTATTTATTTATATTTTATTGTAATTGCAAATTATTATTAATCACTTTAAAATATGTTCCAAACAGATTCATACCTGGGTGGCAAGATCATGTCCAAATTTTCCTAAGATTCTATAATGTGGACAGATCCAAGAAGATAGTAACAAACAAAAGAAGAGTTAAAATTGGACACAAATAGCATAAACGCAAAGTCCACGCAGGATTGTCCCCGCGACTGCCATCACAATGAGTATATAATTGCACAACCTTCCCGTCCCGTTAGGCCGTTATACCAATTCTCTTCGCATGCTATTACCTTGTAGCGCCAAATAAGCGTGTTTGGCCTTGCGAAATTTTTATCATTTTTTCAAAAATTATTTTATTTTAATAAAAATTACAATATTTGATCATAAAAATTTCAAATATAATTTAAAATAACATTTGAAAATTAAAAATATTTTAAACTTAATTTTATTTTACTTCTCTCGCAAAAAGTCAAATATTAAGTTTACTTCTTTTTTTATATATATTTTAATATCAGAAATACTTTATTTCTAAAATACTATGCCCAAACACAACTTCAACCCTAATTTTAATTTAAAAAATAAAGTAAATATATTTTTTATTTTTATGGTCAAACGGTGCTTAGCTGTGATATGTTAAACTAACTAGTAGAAGAGAGGGAGTATATTATATTTGCCTTAATCAGCTCAACGGTTAACTTGTATTTTACCGTCTTTGAAAATTTGATCTGAACATCTTATTCTTCACATCCAATCTGACATAAGATGCAAAGATCTATGCTTAACAATTTTGGTCACTTGGGGATACTAAAATGAACAATAATACAGGGATCTTAAGAGGGCCCTTTTAGTTTTCTTGCAAAAAGAGGGTCCGTTTTGGAGCACAAAAAATTTTGTTGGAGGAGGATGAAAGAGGTGATGGGTAGTCCAGGAAGTGTGAGTGGATTGTTATTGAGACTTGGACAATGTTTATTTGCAGTTGGATCAATTGCTGTCATGGTTTCTGCTTCTGGCTTCTCTAATTACACTGCTTTTTGGTATGTTTTTCTTCCTTTTTTCTTTGGATGAATTAATGCTTCCAATGTTCATTTGCATGTTTTATTGCTGCATCTTTATGTAATTATTTGTTTTTTGATAACTACGGTGTCCGAGTCAATTTTTGCACACCGGACTAATTTCACCATATACCTGCCACATCCCAGTTGGAAAGAAATTACTTCGTATTGTTTTTGTCTCTATTGAAATTTGAACCTGAGAACCTCTTGGTTCTCAACCTATTAGGTCACATCCTTGGATGTATCATTTTGTAATTGTTTTCTCTGATAACCACGGAGTTCAGACCAGCTTTCGCGCAACACTAGCAGCTGGTTCCAAGTGACTCTGTCTACCAAGGGTCTACCAAGGGTAGGACTGATGGGAAGAAATCACCTATTTTTTTTTGTCAGCCGGGATTTGATATGAGACCTCTTAGTTCGCAATCCATTTCATTGATCACTAGGCCACAACCCACACCCTTGGATGCATCTTTTTGTAATTGTTTTGTTTTTTATGTTTTTCAGGTTAGTAAGTTTTTCCCCTTTTGATGACTTTATGACAATAGCATTTGGCTCTTTCCTTTGGTTCTGCTAGTTATCTTTAGGTCAATTGGGATTTTCCTATAAATGGATTTCTGTTCCATTGTATAAGTCCTTTAGGCTAAGTGATTTCATTTTTGGAAAATTTAGCTGGTGTATGCTGCATAATCAAATCAATCTACCACCTAACCAAGGGTTTCTCCAACTAATTGTGATGAACTTCAAAAACTGTCCTTGTTCCCATATTCTATCAGAAACAACCTCTCTACCTTCTCAAGGTAGGAGTAAAGGCTGCCCGCACAATATCCTCCCCAGACCCCACTTGTAGAATTACACTAGCTTTGTTGTTGTATGACACTTAAATAGGTTATGGAAGAAAGTACGAGAGGCAAATGGGGAAATGGGGCAAAACTAGTTGATTGTTCAGCAATTGGATTTCTGGCATGCATTAGTTTTTTAGGTTTCCCACCCTGTGTCTAGTGTCCATACTGGGGGTCGACTATTCGCACATCGGGTCATTTCTGAGGGTGGCGCTCCCCAACATGATATTTTACCATTCGCAGGGGCTCGAACCCGATAGCTCTGGTTAAGGGTGGAGAGATCCCAACCATCCCGCCATAACTCATGTTGGTTCTGGCATGCACTAGTCGACTATGCTAGTTAAGCATGGGAAAAAGTTATTACAATAGTAAATCTTTTATCAAGTGGTGTGGAATGTCCATTTATTCTCAAAGGGGAGAGCTGAAAACAGATTTAGAAACACAACTATTAAATCCTAAAATGTGTTCTAGCCAGTAGCCATTAACTTAAAGCTTGTTATGAATATTTTATGGCTTGCGTCTAATTTGTGATCTATCTGACAGTATTATTTAAAGGAGGATTAATTAACTTTGCTACCCTATGGCTGTTGAAGTTTACAGTTCGAAACGTGCTTCTTCATTACACAAGAAGCCGGTAAAGATGTGAATTTATCTTGCATGAACATTACTTGATTAGAGGCCTTCACGTATGGTTCCATATGAGTGGTCCGTAGTTCTTGATTTTACAATTACATGAAGCCACCATCAATATATATTAAGAAATTTTATCTACTTGAAAAGACACTTGACAAGCAGGGGCTTCCGCATCTTCATTCTGTTAATTTCAGTTATGCACATTCTCCTGGTTGATCTGAAAAGATTCACGTATTTTATGTGGGAATGCATGTCGGGTAGCATCTGGATGCCGAGTCAGTTAATGGAACTACGAGTCCAGATAAGTTTGAACTCTTGGGCCAATTTTGATGGAAGGACTTGATCCTACCTACTTTATATTCATAAGCTTAAATTCTTTGCACCTATTTTGGTATAGCTCAAAAACTTTGGATGCGGAACACCAACTCAATGAACAGTTGATTTTGGCCTTTATTTTGGATTTATATCTAATGAAGATTTAAAACACTTCATTTTCCAATCCTCAATCTTTGAACATTTTTAATTTCTCTGTCAAATCAATCTCCAAACTGACCTTTGTGTATTGATTGTTTCATACCAAGTTTTGCAACTACTCGATATCTGTTCACGGTTATTATTACCAAGTTTTTCAGTATGATGGATCCTTCTAATGGCCATGGACCTCCTATTGTAGGAGACCACTATGCCCATTTACTTGATGTAACTTGTCTTGTCCCTTATCATTGAGATCTTATTGAATATTTGATATCTTGCAGCTATTTAATTGCATCAATGGGGCTTCAAGTATTGTGGAGCTTTGGACTTGCATGTCTTGATGTGTATTCTTTGAGGATAAAACAGGATCTTCAAAATCCAGTCTTAGTTAGCCTTTTTGTTGTTGGAGACTGGGTATGTACTTATCAGTTTGCATGTCTTGATGTGTATGCTTTGGCCTTTGAGGATAAAACAGGATCTTCAAAATCCAGTCTTAGTTAGCCTTTTTGTTGTTGGAGACTGGGTATGTACTTATCAGTTTGCTTTCTCTTCCTGTCTTATGCAATGTGCTTAAAGTATTCAGCCATGACATATACAGGCATGGGCGAGCCACTTTAGGTGAAAGGTGGTCCGGTGCACACCCTTCGCTGGAAAATTTTGTGGTGTGTAGAGGCAAAATATTAGCTATTATGAGTGTATATTCTATTTTGCACACTCTTAACTCTTTAACACAATTGATAAGAAACTTTTGGGCACCCATTGGCAAATTCTTGGCTCTGCCACTGTAATGCTGGCAGCTTTCGTGCACATAAATCCCCCTGATTTTGTTTCGTCTCAATAAGCTAAGTACTTGCATCCATGTCACAACTTTTACTAAGTTGCTAAATGATTTGACCTCCCTTTGCATCATAAAGGTGCTCCACCTTCTGCACCCTTATCATCGGTTATTTATGAGCCATACGTATTTGAATGTACTGTTTCTTTGCTCTCTTGCATGTCATAGCTGTTATCTCAATCGAAATTCAGATTAGGGTGTTTTTGGTTTTGGACACTGAAAACAATTTATTGTGCCCGCACTTTGAGGACTACAAGTGCCATGAAGCGCCAGGGAACTATACTTTGATTCTTGTCTTGCACTTGTAATTATCAAAGATTGACCAGATATGTCAGCAGCATTGTCTATCTTATGATGTGAGCTCTATGCAGCATTCTCACATTTCATTAAAGACAGCATTTTTGTACCTGGAGGATGTGTCCAATTTACATGATCTGATAATGTTATGGGATCCTCACTTTTATTTACTTCTTTACCATAATCCTGCCCGTTTCAACTTTCTTCTTTTCCCAAGTGTTGAATAAGAGCTGCTAGACGAGTAAAATATCTTATACAATGTTATGGCTACGATTCTGGAACTCATCATGAGAAATTCTAATTTTTGTTGATTTGACATGTGAGTAAATTCCCATACAATTTTCTTGTGATTATATGAATTCTCTTCGCGTTAACTGGCTTAACTGTAATTACAGGTGACAGCAACTCTATCACTTGCAGCCGCATGCTCGTCAGCAGGGATTGCTGTTTTGTATTCAAAAGATTTACACTTTTGCAGTAGTTCATTGCATCTTCCCTGTCAGAGATTTGAGCTCTCTGTTGTCTTTGCATTCATAACCTGGTTTCTTATAGCCATTTCTTCTCATGTGATGTTTTGGATCCTTGCCACGGTTTAACATTTTAAGGGGCTGCCCTCAGAAGATAAATTATTTCAGTCATCTTGACCTCCAAGCACTGGTCACGTGTGTGTAACATTTTCTCCCTCAGCAGTCAGTCATCGTAGAATTTCTTCTGAACTGATGGACTTCTTGGAACATCTGGGGTTATTACTTGAACTCTATTGAGTTCCACGTCGTTCAAGTGTAAATTAGTGTTGTGAAGTGTTAAACCTACTATTAGTGTTGAAGTGTTGAAGCTGCATTCAATTTTACTGAGAATCTGAACAAGCACGTTTGCGCTTTTCCCGGTTTTACGTTCGTGTTCTGCTCACATCACATCAACGGCAGCTTTTCATCAACTGAGTTGTTGTTCATCGACTCTTGATCATAAGAAACAGCGCAACCCTCTTAAATCAATTGGTTATCCACTTTAATGACCATAAAATGTAGTAGTTTTTAAATTTCTCATTCACAGCAAATGTGTTCTAGCAGAATTTCTTCATCGTCTATATCAAGTACAGAAATTGGACAAAGGGCAGCATATCTTATTAAGTGCTTGTAGTAACAGTAATAATGCAACATTTTTTCAAGTGCTCAAACTCTACAATCCATGAATAGGGTCGTTAAGTGGATGAGCTGATCTGGGTGGATCAAAAATAGGCTCAATCAATAAATGGTGGGTCAAACGAAAAGAAATGTCATTTCGAAAATAAACAATGTTTCTTATGTATCAGTTTAGGATACATATCAGCGCAATCTTTAGATGGGCTAACTTTGGCAGATAAAGTTTAGCCAAAAAATGGCAGGTTGGATATAACATAGAAGTTAATCACCTCCAAATAACTATAGCATCCAACCAATGTGATTGACAACTGCAAAACCTTGAATAGATCAGGGCCCTAACCATTATTTCAAAATACAGAGAGACCTAAGTTTTCTAACTTGCACATTTCTGATGATTGAAATGACAACACAACTGGAAATCTAAGAATATTTTCTGAGAACAGATATTGCTTTATTTTATAGAATGTAACCACATCATACCACAATGTTACATGACAATCTCTGGCTCCAGAATGCTGGATTGTATGTCTTTATGGGGTAGAACAACACCTCCGTTGCTGTAGACTTCATCTCCAACATGAACATCTTCTCCCAAGATTGACATGTTCTCTACCCGAGCCCACCGACCAACAGTTGAGTGCCATCCAACAATGCTACTTGAGATGCAGGCATGCTTCTTAATTCGTACACCACGCATTATACTACAACGTGAAAGCCTAACTCCTGATTCAATAACACATCCAGGTCCAATAGCCACATCTGGACCGATAAGACATCCATCGCCTATTACAGCACTCTCGTCTAGTAATACGTTTCCAAGAATATGCCGTCCAACAGCCAGATCAGGTGATGACTTTTTCCTCAAGGAATCCAGGTATAGTCTCAAGCCTTTAATGTAATCCCTCGGCTGACCAATGTCCATCCAGAAGCCTGGTAGGACCATGGCATGGAGCTTCTTCTCTGCTGCAATGCAGGGGAAGACTTCCTTCTCGATTGAGGTTGGTCTCAACTGAATCCGATCCAAAACAGAAGGGTTCAACAAGTAAATTCCAGCATTGATCTTGTTACCCACAAATACTTTGGGTTTTTCCACAAATTTTTCAACTCTCCCCGTCACTTCTTCCATGACCACTACACCATATTTTGATGGTTCATCAACCTAAAGAAGAAAATGTATTTACATACGGTTTTTCTTTACAACGCATACGGAAAAGTAAAAGAAGCAACAAGTTTCTAACCTTTGTAACCATAATGGAAGCTTCACCACCATGGGACTTGTGAAACTCAATCATTTCTTTCAATGGGTAGTCACATATGACATCACTATTGAGGACGAAAAAGGGCTCCCCAGAGTCATCTCTTAGTACATCACGAGCTAAAGCCAGTGGCCCTGCTGTACCCAAAGGCTCTGTCTCTTGCGAGCAAGTGATCTTCAGATCTAACTTTTTCTCAAACTCTTTCAGGAAATTTTGCATTATCTAAAATGGAAAGGATAAAGAAATTGACTAGTAAAGGTTTTACGGTTACTAAAAGAGCTAAATTTTATGTTAACAACCAATAAGGGTCTAGCTTTACCTTTGGTTGATAGTTAATTGCCAAAACTACTTCGGTCACTCCGATGGCTTTTAGTGCTTCAATCTGGTTAAAATTAGATTTGCAATAACTCAGGCACAATAAAGCTTCCATCAGAAATATATGCAGTAATCTCGTACCAACGGAGGACGGATATCTGTTACTTTGATTCCCAAGTAGAAGGTATGAGATACAGGAGAAGTATGTCATCATGGCAGCATACTTACTCAACTAGCAACGGAATCAATATATGCCATCCAACGAATAGAAGAAGCGAAAAAATAACTGAATGATTTTGATTCAAATTGCGATCAAGATCAACTGGTTTATGGTACAAAACATTCAAGTTTAATACGAAAAACATGGTTTAGTTTACCCCAAGTGATGGGAATGAGGCTATAGAAAAAAAGTACTACACAACAAAGAAATAAAGAGGATGTAGAAAAGGGAACAATAAAATGAAACCTGATGGAGTATCATGGGTTTGTTAGCAAAGTCAACTAGGGGCTTTGGCACACTGAGGGTCAGTGGCCTCAGCCTTGTTCCAAAACCTCCTACAAGGATGAGTGCCTTCATAATGAAAACCAAAAGGCTGCCTGCAGCAGAAAAACAAAATATCAAGAAATAACCATTTGCATCATTGTGGAATTGTAATATAAGGACGAAGGAGATGTAAGATTACAACAACAACAAACCCAGTGTATTCCCACATAGTGAGGTCTGGGGAGGGTAAGATGTACGCAGTTCATACCTCTACCTCTAAAGAAGTAGAAAGGTTGTTTCCGATAGACCCCCGGCTCAAGACACGGAATAATAAACAAATTCATAGTAAAGCATGGAACAAGATGGCATAACATAAATACGACACCCACAAGTAAAAGTAACCAGAGAAAAGTAAACAGATTCGTAATAAAGCATGAAACAAGGTATCATAACAAGAATAATACCCCCACCAAGTAATGCCCTACACTAGCGACCCAAACTGACCCTAGCCTTCTGTCCTAATTCGCGTCCCCCAGATCTTCCTAAGGAGATGTAAGATTAAAAAAAAATAAAAAACATTCTCCACATTATGAGGACCTTCAATCAAAAAGATATAAAAGATTACAAACTTGACAATAACTTTCAATCTATCGCAAGAACATGGGTAAAAGTATGAAAGATAATGAAACTAGACAAAGTGCAAGAAGATAAGTAAAGCATAAATATATACCATAAAAACCAAGAGAAGATTCAGCTTCAGAAAGTGACAATGGAGCATTATAGCAAACGGAAAACCACATAAGTGAAAATGAAACGTAGATTTATGTAGGGCCCTATGTAATTGTCTCCTGTACAAGATCAGGAATGGGTGTGTACCCAATCCGAGCATGCTCAATTTTTAGTAGGTTTTTTAACTGTATGTTTAAGGACTCATGCAAAGCAGCAGCCCGGTGCACAAAGCATCCCATGTTAGCAAGACCAGGGGAAAAGCCGCATCCCAAGGAGTAATATCCATTCTCATGGATATGTCTAAGAAAAATGAAGTGTGTATGTAGCATAGGTTGGGCAAACTACAGAAGTGGTACAAAACATGTGGTTATTCCTACACAACTAATGACACTAATTCATTTAGAATATAAGTGTGCTTTGATGATCGTTAACTTGTTGTCAACTTGTCATATGGCTGATTAAATCATAGTTTAAGGTTATGATGCTTGATTTATTCTCCATGCATAGTGAGATATCTATTTGACAGACACATATATAAAGTTCCAAACTTTATCCACCACTATGCAATTTTTGTCACTTTATTCCCAATCAGATAGCTCTGATGCCTCTTTCTCTGTTTAACTTCCATTCAGATCCACAATGACATGCTTCTTTTTTACAACCTATCTAAGATACAACCATGTGATTACTAACCCCTTCGTTGACACCAAACCGGATGACGGAGGAGGGCCTTAAAACAAGCCAACTATGACGAGCAATCTAAAATTGATGAGTGATATGGATACTAAGGTTTCATAAAGTCATTCCCAGTAATATAGGGTTGAAGCATAGCTGATTGTTTGGTACCAAAGTAGATTTCATTGTTGTGCTTTCTAGAAAGTTGCCTGTCTAATTTGAGGTCCAATTTTGTGTGTTTTTATGCTAATTGCTGCATGATACTGCTTCAGTTAGTAGGACGCGAATACTGTAAGCAATTAAGTTTTAAATTAGCAAAACTATAAGGTTCAAAAAGTTGTTTTAGCTCCCAATCAAGGGAAATATTTGGTCATAACTAGAACTTAAAGCAACTATTAATCATCTGGGAAATGGGAAAGATTCAAAGAAAAAATTAAAGGAGCACCAAGGTGCAGTCAATAAAGCTAGAATTAATATGATTAAATGAGACTTTGATTCAAATCTCGGGCCAGGTGACTTTTTCTCTTTCGTTTCTCACCTGGTGTACTCGTTTTGGGATAAGACTAATCTGATTTTCCCACTTGTGGTAAATCAAGAGGACTCCAAGTATTCATTACTCGATTTGGAGTACGTCTAATTTGAGCTGGAAAGTCTTCATTTGCGGAAAAAGCGAGACCACTTTGAACGCACCTCAACTAATTCCAAGGGATACCTGACCTCAACTAATTCAACGCATACCTGCCACCTGCCACCTGCCACCTCCCAGCTCCCACCTCCCACCTCCCACCTGCCACATCCCATCTCCCATCTCCCATCTCCCACCTCCCACCTGCCACATCCCATCTCCCACCAGCAACATTAATCTCGACTAATTGTCCAGGATATCTACCACCTCCCACCATCAACAGTGATCTTAACTAATTCCACGGGATACCTGCCAGCTGCCACTAGGAACAGGCACCTCGGCTACTTCTAGGGGATACTTTCCACCTTCCACCAGCAAGATTAATCTCGACTAATTCCTCAGAATACCTTCCACCTCCCACCAGGAACAGGCACCTCGGCTACTTCTGGGGGATACTTGCCACCTCCCACCAGCAAGATTAATCTCACTAATTCTACAGGATACCTTCCACCTCCCACAAAGAACAGGCACCTCGACTAATTCCATTGGATAACTGCCACCTCCCGCCAGCAAATCATGGTGTTTTATCTGTACTGAAATTTAAACCTGAGACCTCACGGTGGTCAACTCACTTCATTGACCACTCTACCCCAACAATTGATAGTAAGCCCACACCGGTGATTTCTTTAGCTAAAAAAGAACTATGCGTGATTTCTTCCATCTAATTTTAAACCTTGATGAATAATGTCCCTTTAATATCTGTGCTGATGGAAGTTAACAGATACTCGAGGCATGGGGCAAACCTCCCTAAAATATTAAAGACACCAACATTGTAAAAGATAAAAGAAAAGGCAAATATTTTACACAGAAGAAAACTTCAGGAGAAAGCCCAGTTAGTAACTTACAGTAAAAATGGTGACGGAAAAAAACAAACGGTGAGGTTGATCGGAGACAGATGAAGAGAAGCTGACACAGACAGACCTTTGGATTATTATTTTTTTGTTTTCACAATTTTTTATGTGCTTTTTATAGCGGAATCTCTCCATCTTTTCTGTTTCTACTCTTTTTAATCGGTAGATGTTCAGTTTTGTAGAGTCCGACACCTAATAAAATCAAAATATATTACAATAATGTTTGCGTGGGCAATTCTTTAAATGTGCGTTAGCAATCCTTTGAATGTCGATATCTATACATAACTTATTATGACTATATATGTTTTTTTTTTTAAGTAAATGTTTCATTTTGTGAAGTCCTACGCCTAATAAAAATTAAATGTTTCAATATATCATTTGTATTAGTAATTCTATGAATGTAAATATTCATCCGTTACTTGTATTGACTATACATGAATCTATTTATTTTCGATAAATATTTCGTTCTGTAAAATCCAACACCTAATAAAAATCAATCATATATAAAAAAAAATGTCTGGGTTGTCAATCCTTTGAATGTGAATGTCCACCCGTAACTTATATTAGCTATACATATATCTATTTATAGCAGAATCACGCTATCTTTTTTATTTGTATTTTTCTTCTTTTGGGTAAATGTTTTGTTTCTTCGTAAAGTCCAACACCTAATAAAAATCAAATATATCAAAATAATGTTTGCGTTCGCAATCCTTTGAATGTCAATGTCCATACGTTACTTATATTGGCTATACATATTTTTTATTTATTTTTGATAAATATTTCGTTCTATAAAGTCCGACACCTAATAAAAACCAAACGTATCAAAATAATATTTGTGTTACAAATCCTTTGAATGTCAATATACAACTGTAACTTATATTGGCTATATATGTATCTATTTATTTTCACTAACGTTTCATTTGGTAAAGTCGGACATCTTAATATAAAACCAAAATAATGTTTTTGTTATTAATTCTTTGAATGTTAGTGTTCATCCGTAAATCTTATTGGCTATACATTTACCTATTCTTAATCATTCATGTAATAAATTAAATAAAAATTTTAATTCTTATATTTGAGAAGATATTTATAGGAAAAATTACAGAAACTAGCATCCTTAAGACTATAATTACAATAAATAGCAACACTTATTCAAAATTGTAACTTATAGCAAAATTAGCAATATTTTACCTACTTCGTAGTAATAGAAAAATATGTATTTTTCAGTTGTGCATATGTATTTATGAGTAATACATATATATTTGTATATGTTTTTATATAGCAACATTTTACTTAAATATAAAATACAATTTGCTATTTTTTATAATTATGAAACAGTTGCTATAAAAGTTATAATTAAGACGACAGAGTTGCTATTTCTGAAATTTTTCCTATTTTATATGTTACAAATAGTGATCATTCTGATGTGAAAAGAAACAATGAAGAGTCCATAACTTTTATTGGCTGTAAATGCACATCTTCATATATTCTTGATTATTAACGTACCAAAATAATTGAAGACTAGACCCTTTATGTATTATAAATAGTGATCTCTATCATGTGAACATTCATTCGTAACTTGTATTGATTATACATATGTCAATTCTTGATCATTCATGTATCAAATTAAATGAGTGGCGGATTTAGGATTGCTAGATAATAGTTGCTTACCTATGTTGTTCGGACTTTAGACATAGGATGTGTGTCGTATTCTTCAGGTAATGTATTTTTTGGAGAATATATGAAGAGTTTGCACAACTTAGGTGCATATATATATACATGACATATTGAAACATATAATCAAGAGGTTCAACTTAGTCCTATATATAATAAATATTAGAGATAATACCCACGAAAATATCTGAACTTTAATCAAATTTTTAATGGAGCATATTGAACTTTGCGGGGGTTCTATTACCCCCTATACTTTTTTAATCGTAATTAATTCCCCCGAACTTTTTCAAAGTGGAATTAATCCCCCTTCCCCAAAAAAAAAATGTATACCCAATTTTTTAGGTGGGAAGTGTGGTACACGCGCTTTGTCTTCTTCATTTTATCACTTTTCAACATTTTTTCACCATTACAACCATATTAAAGATTTCACAACTTAAATTCATCCTACAAATCAAATTCCAAATAATTTCATTGAGTCAATTTCAAATATCAAGTCCATTCTTATGACACTAGATTTCAAATTCAATTTCTAGTTTCGAACTTTGAATTCCATTGAGTTTAATCAATAATTTTCTTGTACATTAATTTTCTTGCACATTGAATTTATATGAATTCACTTGAATTTCAGTTTATGTATAAAAAAACATACATTGAATTTTCAATAATTAAATGAAATCTTCCATTAATTTTCTTCATTCGGATCCGCAAAAGTTTTCAAATTTCATTTTCAAATTACGCCAACTCAATTGAATTTTCTATTGAGTTTCAAATTCCAAGTCCATTCCAACTCAAATTTCTTGAAAACTTTCTTCAACAAACTTTCTTAAACTCAAAACCCCAAACTTTCTTCCATTGAGTTTCCAGTTTCGATGACGAAATCTTTAAGAATGAAAACTGAAACGGAACGAAATGGACTGCAACAAAGAGGAAGAAGAAACTGAAACTCAAGAAGAAAGGAGAAAAGGAATGAAAAACTTTAAATAAATAAAAATATAAAATTTAAATAATTAAAAAATTAAGGGGTTGTTTGGCAAAAAAAAGAGTTTAAAACATTTTTAGCACTGTTCACGCGCTCAATGCGCGTGACTAACACGCAATGTGCCAAGTGGCAGATATAAGTCATTAAAATACAATAAAAAAAATCTGAGGGTAATAGGACCCCCGCAAAGTTCAATATGCTCCACTGGTAATCCGGTCAAACTTCACATATTTTCGTGGGTATTATCCCTAAATATTACTTGTCATTTTTGTCACTTTATACACAATTTTTTATGATATTTTTCATTTTCAAAAATAAAATAACAATACTAATAATAATAGTATCCATGTTTTAAAATTTTTATTTGTAAAATAACTATTCAATACTTTACTAGGAATGAAGATAAAAATAGACAAAGAAAATTAAAAAAAATCAAAGAGAAGCAAAAAGGGTTCAAAACTCTCAACAGTTGTTCGGAAACTACAGCAACCGACGCCAGTTTTTGTTTGTGGGTGCTCACATTATCATTTGACCATTCTTTGTCAACTTTCCTATATTTGTTTCAACATGGTAGTTTAAAGGAATTAATAAAAAATATTTAAGGATCTAATAGTCTTTTACAGAATTAACTTGCTAATCATTGTTATCTTTAATGGTTTTCTTTTTTAACCTTAGCAACACTCTTAAAAGAAAAAGTTCAATCATTTTCATTTAATTATAATCATGACCTTAAATAAAAGTCTTCCCTTTTCTATTTAATTACAATAATGTCTGAATTCTATTGAATATGGTGGGCCCATACTTATTAAAATGTATAATTAAATATATCATATATTTTTTATTTTACCCTCTTAAGGGGTCGTTTGGTAGAGTGTATTGAAATGTTAATGCATGCATTAGTTTAATGTGTATTAGTAGTACCTTGGTTGGTATATCTTTTTACTTTATATATAACTAATGCAAGCATTTGTTATACACTCTATTGTGTATTAAGGTGTGTATTACTAATACCTCAAAATTCATGGCATTAGTAATGCAATGGATCTAATGCATGCATTAACATGCTTAAAGACCATATTACCCCTCAAAAAATTTTCCGCATCCTTTCCAACATATCTATTGAGGGTATTATGTAAAAGAAATTTTTTTTTTTTTTTAGAAATTATGTAATTCATGCCTTTTTTAATACATCAAACCAAACACTGGATAAGAAAAATACAAGCATAACTAATGCAAGCATAACTAACACAAGCATTACTAATACAAACATTACTAATACACCATATTTTGCATTATTCTTATACACTCTACCAAACGACCCCTAAAAGTAAATAACTTTTTCACTATATTTCGCATTTAAATTTTTACTACTCCATAATTTTACTATATCATCCATAATTAATTATTATAAGTCATTTATGTATTTAAAAACTAATAATATTTAATTAAAATATAAAATAGACATTTATGACATGTCTACTTCAACCGTAATTTTACTATATCACCTCTAATTAATTATTTTATGTCATTTATATAACAACAACAACAACAACAACAACAACAAACCCAGTGTATTCCCACCTAGTGGGGTCTGGGGGGGTAAGATGTACGCAGTCTATACCTCTACCTCTAATTCATGATTTTATTATATTACCCCTAATTAGTTATTATAAGTCATTTAGGTATTAAAAAATTAATAAAATTTAATTAAAAAGGGTAAAATAATCATTCATGACATGTCACTTCAGCTGCTTCAAACATTATTTTACTATATCATCCCTAATTAATTATTATAAGTCATTTAGGTATTACAAAATTAATAATATTTAATTTAAAAAGTAAAATAAACATTTATGATATGTCTGTTTTAGCTACTTCAACTATGATTTTACCAAATATCGCCCTAATTAATTATTGTAAGTCATTTAAGTATTAAAAAATTAATAATATTTAATAAAAAAAAGGAAAGATAGATATAAAAATGATAAATTAACTTTTGATATTTAAAATTAACTTGATGTCTTATATGAGGTCCACTTAATTTTTTACGAGTATTTTTTATAGTAATTTTGCTGTGTTACTTCTAATTATTTGTTGTAAGTCATTTAAGACATTTATGCTTCGCTGCTTCAATCATAATTTTACTACATCACCCCTAGCTAATTATTATGGCCATCTAAGCATTGTGTCACTTAATAGAAATAGAAGAAATATTATAAATCACAATAATTAAAATTTTAAATTATTTAAAAAATATAATTGTCTATGAACGGCACAAAACTCTAGACAAGGAGAGTAACATATATTATTCAAAAACTATATAAAAGTATTATAAATTACAATAGATAACAACTTAAGATATCTAAAAATAATTTAATCTGTTATATATTTCAAAAAAAATATGCAAAAAAATACTATAAATCACAATAATTAACAGCTTAAAAAATTATAAAATATAAAATATTTGGTTGGCTCTCGAAATTATATCAGTGTCACTTAAACTGAAATAGAAGAAAAGTATTATAACAATAATTAAAAACTAAAATAGTTTTAAAATATAATTAAATACTATAAATAACAATAATTAACAACTTAAAAAATTTATAAAAAATTTAGTTGACTCTCAAAATTATATTAGTGTCACTTAAACTGGAATAGAAGAAAAGTATTATAAATCACAATAATTAAAAACTAAAATTATCTTAAAAATATTATTAACTATTAATGCCACAAAAATTTATACAAAAAAAGTACTGTATATTAAAAATTACATAAAAAAAATATTATAAATTACAATAGTTAACAGTTTAAACTATCTAAATACATATTAAAAGCATAATTGATTATCTAAATTTTATTTGTGTCACATAAATTGAGACAAAAAATAACACATATTGAATCCATGCTAGATCCCGGATGAATCTTAGAATGTATATGCAATTTTTTTTTAAACTTTTGTTTAAATATATCAAAAATGAAAAGACAAGTTCTAATACATCATATCAAATACGTATAACAAATAATGTTAGCATAAATAATATTAGTATTACCAATACCAGCATTATTAATGCAAGTATTACTAATACATTCTATTTAAAATTACTTTTATATACTTTAACAAACGACTCCTACGTTTTCAATGGAAGGAACATATACAAAAACAAAGTTCGATAAAATATTTACAGAAGTATGTTTTATCGTGTTCTCAAATTCAAATAATTTAAATTAATATGAAAGATGGTAATTTGTAGTTTTTTTTATTTTTCTTATTTTTAAAACACTTAAAATTTAAATTTAAAATACTAATTTAATTTAACTTCGAAGAACAAATTGATAAATAAAAGAAAAGGAGAAATAAAAATAAAGAATGTTTATGTCGGCTTAGTAGGGGGATACAATTCACTTTTTGGTTATTAATTGCAACCCACATGTGATGTAATATGCAATTACTAGATAACCCTTTATCATTTTCGACAATTATTCTCTATTTTATTCAACAGGTATCAAGTCTTATGTATCAATTTTAATTTCATATTTTATACTTAACGTAGTAAATTTCAGTCATAAGATTAAAGATCTAAACTTTAAAATGCATTAAATTTTATTATTTATATGAGTAAGTTATACATAATTATCTTGTGAGATAATTTGGCTCATTAAAAAATACTATCAAGTAGTTAATATGTTTTGTATATTTATATTTTATAATTCATTATTGGAATTGACATCAACCTAACTTATTGTACATAATCAAAATATTTTAATGTTGGATCCGTGCTGACACGGGCCATGCTTCCCTAGTTCTATATAAATTCATAGGTTTAGTGGGTGTTTGACTTAGCTTATAAGTTGGAAAAAATAGCTTATAAGGTATTTTTTGCTTAAAAAGGTGTTTGACAAATTTTACAAGTATTTTAAAAAAATTAATTTTGATTTTTTTTAAGCCAAAAACATGAAGTAGCAAATCTTAGATTATTTTTTTCTAGCTTATAATCTATTCACATTTGATCAAGTAATTGACTTTTTTGCCCTTATAATTTTTATTTATTGGTGCCCTTGTAATTTTCATTTATTGGTGTTCGGTTGGCCGGAAAGCAGATTTACTTGTCTGAATGAAAAGTTAGCATTTCTCTTCACATAAGCAAGTTAGTATAATTTGGTTTATTCATTAGTGGACAATTAATGTGAAGAGAATAATTAGTGGATAATTAATTGGACAAAATATGTAACATTTCTCTTCACATTTCTCTCAAATTATCCAAGGACAAAATATGTAACATTTCTCTTCACATAAGCAATTATACTAACTGTTGGTCAATCATCACAATTGTCCAAATTCTCTTCACATTTCTCTTGCCCATCTTTGCTAATTTCAAAGTTCAAACTCCAATTTACACAAATACTTATAACGCTTGGATAGATGTGTCATTTTCTACTACTATTATATAATGTCAAATATAAAATATTTCACCATTATATCACGATAAATTCAATAATGCAATATAAGAAAATTAAAATAATATTTGAAATAAATATTATTAATATAACCATGAAGAAACAAATAATATTTTAATTGTACATCAACGTTATACGAAATCTTAACATAACCATGAAGAAACAAATAATCTTTTAATATATAACTATCTTTTTCAAACACAAAAATTCAACACTTAAACTCTTAAAAAAATAATTTTTTACCACACAAGTTAATAGTCATTCATGAAAATATTTTTTATTATATATATATATATATATATATATATATATATATATAAATAAACAGCTATAAGGGTATTTAAGACATTTTGACAAAAAAAAAAGTGCTTAAAAGCATTATTTACCAAACACATCAATAACTTTTTTTTTCAGTTTCAACACTTTTATCCAACACTTAACTACTTATTTTTAAAATAAGTTCAACACTTTCAAAGAACTTTTTTTCAGCCACTTTTTTCAGCCTATCCAAACAACCTCTTAGTGTTGAAAGCAATAGGTGCTCGAGCACCTATTGAGCCCTATGTGGGTCCACCCCTAAATTAAATGAAGACTTTATCTCTTGTATCTGAGAAGACATTTCGTGTACTATGAATAGCGATTATTCTCATGTGAAAGAAACAATCAAGAGTACATAAAAAAGTAATAAGAATTACATTCTCTCTTATATCTTTTGTTTTCATTTCTTGTTCAATATTTGTATATTTCTCTTTTATTTTACTTTAATTAGTGTGACGATTCGAGCCGAGACCCTGGCCATGACAATCATTACAGACCAATGAAAGTCCGTATTGGCCCCTTAGCATTTCATCATTAGCATAGTAAAAAATAAAGTGTGGAATTAGGCCTATAAAATATGAAGTGTAATAACAGAAATGATTCAAAATTCAAGTCTTGAAATGTGGAATAAGAACATTTGACTAATTCAGTCTACAAAGCCTTTAACTGAATGTGTGAATATCGTACGCGAGACATGGCCTCATCAAATACCATAAAAATGAAATAAGCAAAGTCTAATTGAAAGAAATAAATATATCCATTCGAACGATGGATGACTCACCACTTGCTAGCTACTGTCCCAAGAGAAATTTTAATGTTGAACTGAATAGCGGGGATGTGCTTCGGAACCTACATCATGAAAGGATGTAATGTTTGGGGACAGTCAGTACGATAAGTACTGGCATGAAATCCAAAGGAAGAGCAAACCTATGCAGTTTGTAAAATAATTTATAAAATTCATATCATAAGTTCATGATAAAAATAATAAGAAATAAGTGACTTGAAGCATGAAAGAAAAATAATCACGTTAAAATTTTTAATTTTGAACTATGTAGTTTACACTTACATTAAGTAACCCACAGGCTATATAGGTCCAATTTGTACCGAACTATCGGGCCCCCAGTCCATGTTTGCCACATGAACTGAGGTAATCATCACTAGGCCATCATATATTAACATAACCATATACTTCTGTGCAAAGCAAGCATACAATGATCAACTATTTTTCAGGACAAGACCTCCCCACGTCGGCAAATACGGTTTCAGGTATTGGTCATAAGTACTACACCTTCTCGGTGAAACTACACACTTCTATTTTAGCCTAGTTAAAATATTTTTCATCACATTTATCATGGAGTCTTTCATTAAGGCATTCATATTCTGGTATCGTCATACCAAGACTTACAAGTCCCTATATCATGCCAAAACCATATTCATTACATATTTTAAGACTCTAAAATACCACCTTTAGCATCATGAACATATTCAAGGTTAAGCTTCCATTAAGAATTTAAAGCATTAAAAATATGCTTTTCTTTCAAGGATACAAGGGATGGGAAATTCATCCACTTTTCATTCAATTTCAAGATATCAAGATTTTTTATGTTCAAATAGAAAATTTCAGTCTCAAAATCTCCAAATAAAGTTTTAATCACCCATTCATAAAGAAGAGTGATTTTATAGCAAGCTTTTTAAAATAAAATTCCCAACCCTAGCTTCAAACAATTAACAAAATATATATAAATAATATTTAAGTTCACAGTTTATGAAAGTAATTAAAGTAGGAAGTGTTCAACATGTCTTTTGGATGGAAACAATTTGAGAAAGTTTGAATTTGAGCCTTAAATCTTGAACCTGAGGTGATCTTGCTTCTTAGAATGTTTTGGGGGAGGAGAAAAGGGTTTATAACTGTATTCCTCTTAAAAATAATGGTAGTTGATTGGTCAAAAGGGGTTTTAAGTATGTAAGGGTTGGATCTTATAAGAAAAATGATCAGAATGCCCCTAAGTTATAACACCCTGGATTTTCCTTAAAAAATTTCTGGTTTCTAGACAAGATACGACTAAGGCGTACCAATCGTATATTGGGGTACAGTTTGTATGGGTTGGTCTTATGTTGACAATGTTGGTTGGTGGGTTGGATCAATTTCTGGAATGGATACGATTTGGTGGATACTAGTTGTATTGGTGGATACGGGTCATCTGGTTAGGGGTTTTTCCTTCACTTAATCTTAGACTTAGTAGATTAACTTGGATGTAAATATGAGTGGCTCACTGATAATGCTCAACTTACACGTTAATTTAGTGCAAGACGATCATCGTCAATATATATACCCAGCTTTAGAGTCAGGGTCGAATCCACGGGGAACAATGTGAGTGACGATTAAACTAATTTGAAACTATAGCTATAAGTTGAATTCAAACAAATGATACGAAAAGATAAAATGAAGGTTTTTGATGATCAAAAATAATTATTGGTCACTTTAGTTTCAGTGTTTGTAATCAAGAGTTTATGTAAAACCAGAGTTATGTTCACTATGGGTGTTGGGATTTGACAGACGCTAGTAGCGATTTAAGATTCTTGTGGTAGATAGGAACAACAGATTATCCTTGTCGAATTTATGCCTAAATGTCTCTTGACCTACTTAAGCATTTAACTACCTAATTCTCTCGAACTTAGAGAGTTTATATTTCATAACAGGATGTTATCTCAGGTTAATTAATCTTGCTACATCATTAATTATTAAACGAAAGGTTGGTAGCTTCCAAGTCCCTGTTGATAATTCGTTTCTTACTAGGGTTGATTTCTTAGTTCAAGCAAATCACTAGTAAGAAGGACCTATTGTTTGCAACCAATACATAAAGTGTAAAGAAGAGGGATTACCAAGAAGTTACTACCACTATTAGAATCCTGAACACTTAGTTGCGTTACAAACCCAAACCCATAGATACCATAACTCGGGTTAAGGGGTTTATCTACTCATACTGTAAAGAGCAATGCAATTTGTTGAATTCATAATGCTATGGAATAATTCTTACATCAAAAGTGAATAGAAATAGTTGTATCTTAGATTAAATTGCAGTAGAAAAATCTCAAAAAATAATATGATAATCTCTCTAAAGCTAACTGTAAACTTGTATAAAAAATTAGAGAGAAAACACGTGAAGTTCAAGTCCAAAATTTCAAGTACCAGCCCTCAAGAAAACCCTAAACAATACTTTAAATAGTTTACCCTAATTATGGAAACAAAATCACAGAGTTCGGTAATTTCTCGGACAGGTGACGACATTTTGTGACGCCTTATCAGGAGTCTGATGACTTATCATAGATGTCGTTAGATCCTCTTCTCTTTGACATTCGCTGCCTTAGGTTGACGATAAAGCGTGATGGCTTATCAGATCTTTGTTGACTTATCATAGATGTCATCGATGATTTACTTCAGCTTTCATGTTCTTCCTTAGGCTAAAGACGATCTTGACGGCTTATCACAACTCTGATGGCTTATCACATATCGTCATCACTTTTTCCAGTTGAATTTCATTCTCTGTCTAAGGCTGACGGCAACTCTGATAGCTTATCATAAGGCTGACAACTTATCAAACAAGTCGTCAGCTATACTTCCCTCTCTACTTGCTCAGAAATCAACTCTTTTACTTTCATTATTTCTGGTTCTCTTGCATCTTGACTTTTACTGCAATATCAAAGAGAAAATGATAAAAAATGACAAAAATTGCTTAAGACTTTGCAATTATTCTCAGTTAAAAGCCTCAAATATGTTAGCATCTGCTCACACATCAATACCCTCAACTTAAAACAATTGCTTATCCTCAAGCAACTAACACACAACCAAGAGGATACAAAGTGCATTTGGCAATCAATTATCTATATCATCTCAAAACTATCTTTACCCTCTCCAAGGTCAATTAATTACAAATCAACTGTGTATGCTACTGAAGAACAAAAATGGGACACACAGGAATCAAGATATGACATCAATTCATCAACAAAAACCATGCATGTACCAAGATTACACTATCCAAACAAGTTAGCAACTTGCAACGTAAATAGTGTACCCTTACAACAAAGAGGTCCTTCCTCACTCATATGTGAACTCAAGCATGTCAATGCGGGGATGGTCAAGAGACACTCACTCTCAGAAAGAAGTTTCAGTCAATGTATGCCAAATACCATAAGCTTGCCCTTATTTTTAGTACCAAGGTTTTCAGACAGGTAAGCTAGGATCACTATAGGTCTTTTTCTTTGGCTTGTAACGTAGGCTAAGGGATGATATAATACTCGATGATATTTAAGGTGACTAAGACTCCTTGACACTACACTAACTTTTGGGGTCTCACTTATTTACCTTTACCTAATTCTCTCCTTTCTTGATCACACATACTCCGGATGGGTGCGGTCTTTTTGACAATCATTTCTTCTTTTTCACCACTTTTATTTTCTTATTCTTTTTCCATCGCACCTAGCTTTTTATTCTTTTATTTTATTCTTCCTTTCTTCATACTCATTTTACATCACGCACCCCTATGGTAGTCACCCTCAACTTAGGCTATTTGTCTAAGTCAAAGTGCAAAATGTCCAAGGAGGACCAGGGCCAAAACAAGTTCATTGTGATACAAATGGGAATGTGATAGGTAAAATAAAAAGAATAGGCATTCAGGCTCAAAATCAGGTTCAGGGGATATTATTTACACATGGAAGGTTATTTAGGCTAAAGTGGACTAATATTAACAACGACCTATGATCCTTTCCTAACTGCTATCCTACAACCAAAGCAAGACCAACTGGGTAAGTTCTGGATTTAATACACAACAGGAACTAGGTAGTATCTCACACACACATGGCACAAAGGTACATCACAAGCTACTATCCATTCGGTTCATGCAATTATTTAGCAATGGTTATCATGTCACTAGACTAATACCATAACAAGATGCACAGTGGTTTCACATAAATGCATATCACACAGTTATAAAATATACCATTAGAGAGGTGTTCAAAAATCAACAAAAACATATTAATTGCCTAAAGTACTTGTATTTCTCCTAATCAACTATAATATTTTACAACAAATCACAATACGCCTAAACATGCCAGCTCTACTAGGAAAAAGACTCTGAGGAAAAGAGGAACGCTAACAAAAACCCCAAGAGGACATCACCACCCACAAGTAGCCCCTTCCTCAGCTTAAAATCATGCGATGTCCCCAATGCGTCAAATCAAAACAAGAGAGTTAGAAACATACCGGTGGCACCATGGGTGCAAGGATATGATATCAATCACATAATATGAATACAAATAACAAAATTCCTTGGGTTGCCTCCCAAGCAGCGCCTGATTTAATGTCGCAGCACGACTAGGTTATCTTGACTACTCAGAATTTATCAAGATACCTTGAAAGTGCTTCATCCTTTATCCCTCCACTTAGACGATTTAAATCGTCAACCCATTTTTTAATCTTTACATCTTTGAGGTGCGTTGGGAAAATGTGAGAGCATGATAAGAAAAGTTCTATCACGCCACTTCAAAGACTTATACCACTTGCCCAATTTTGCATCAAACTTTTGTGTGGGCTCATTTAGGAATGGTGAGAATCTAAAAAAGCCACTAAATGGACATCGATCTTTAAGCTTCTTAGCCTTCAAGATTGGGGTTTTATTATACCCTTTCAGTATGACAAACTCCAAAATGTAGGAATTTTCCTCCTTATTTCCAAAATTCATCATTTTCTTGGGTGATTCGACTTTAATCACATCCACCAAGCATATTGTTGAAAAGTGATTTGAGTGAGGTATTCTTCCTAATTTCTAAGTTGCATCCTTCTTGACCTCTTTACCCCGAATAAGGCTAGAGTCTTTATAAGAGATTGGCTTGGTTTTTTTTTTTACCTTTAGCATCATTTTCTCAATCTTGGCATCATCTCTCATGGTTGATTTGGTTGGTTGGAAAATCATCGAGGGTTGCTCATCATCAAGCTCAAGGTTTACATCTATTCATATTTTGAGTTGTAAGATTTATATTATGATTTTTAATTGGTAAAGTTACTTTTATGTGACCAAGAGGTCACGGGTTCAATCCTTGAAAATAGCCTTTGGTAGAAATGCAAGGTAAGGCTGTGTACGATACACCCTTGTGATGGGGCCCTTCCCCGGACACCATACATAATGGTAGCTTTAGTGCATTGGGTTGCCCCTTTTTTAAGATTTGTATTGTGATTTGAATTTCATTATCTTGACTGGGATATTGTTGAAAGATTTCAAGGTAATTATTGAGCATAATGTTTTGTTATGAATTTCTATGAAGTAAAGCATGAATTCCAAGTCCTAAGTACAAGTACTGAGTTTACAAAAATTTTATGCTCTTAAGCTCCATTGATATGTTCTATAACATGATTTAAAAAAAGATTGATCATTTGATCTAAAGATAAGACATAAAATCCATAAATGTTCATCTTGATTATGATTTAAAGTAAAGAAAGCATAACTGGTTTTCATTCGATAAACTTTTATGCTATTTTAAGGTGGATTTATTAAGTATGAACATATATGTATTCTGAGAGTAGTATTTAGCACCGAGAAGGAAATGCGGATGAGCGTATCCTAAATTCCTGGAAACTACGAGCCACCATAGATTAAGATTTTTTCCAATATGGATGAAGTATAGTGATTATTTAAGTTAAGGTTCTATTTTGATGGCAAAGATAAGACAACTCTCCCCAACATGTGAAATACATTGGACTTCATGATAGCTCACATAGTTTATGTTGATTAGAAGAATCTCCCATAAGAAAGAATAAAAGTAAGGATTTTAGAAATTAAGTGTTATGGCTCACTAAGTTTATTCACATACTTCATTATCTATGTTTTATGGTCTTGTAGTCTTCAGTTAAATCCCAAGGTGAGTCATTTATGCTTAGAATGCATTATTTGAAAGTTCACATATATATTTAGTTATTGTTATATGGAAGGAAGGTAGGGGTGAGAATGCAACTCCTATGAGTTGGCAGGTGTTTCAGAATACTTTTTTGGATAGGTTTTTTCTGAGTGAGCTGAGGGAGGCTAAGGTGGAGAATTTTATAAACCTGAGGTAGGGCTCTATGATAGTGAAAGAGTACTTCCTTAAGTTCACTCAGTTGTTTAAGTATTCTCTCGAGTCGTTATCTGGCTCTAGAGCTCGTATAAGTAAGTTTGTTACTAGGTGTCTGATTTGGTTGTTAAGGAAAGTAGGACTACCATGCTAATTAGAGACACGGACATTGATCGATTGATGACTCATGCTCAATAGACTAAGGAAAAAAAGTTGAAGGAAAGAGAGAAGAGAAACAAGAGAGATAGGATTGGATAGTTTAAATTTAGTCAGCTAAGGTCTGAAAGGAAAATTGTTCACAGTTCCAGGGTCACTCATCAGTTCCTGCGCCATCTTCATCCAGTGCCTCTGCCCCCAGGATCGAGCAGGAGCAGTGGGGCAAGATTTCTAATTCCAGGTCTCAGAATAGTATAGTCTGGAGGCCCAGTTACCCAACATGTGCAAAGATTTGGTAGAACCGATCTTAGTGAGTGTTTGATGGGAAAAGGGGGTTGCTATGTTTGTGTCAAGTTGGGCCACAAGATCAAGTAGTATCTATATTCTAAGCAGAAAAGCAGGGATATTTGTCCATAGACTCAGGTTACTAATACAACAACTCAGCCAGGCGGCCCAGTTCCTTCATATGGTGCATCATCTAGTATCAGTGGTGGTTAGTGCTAAAATCAATTTTATGCTTTACCATCTCATCAAAAGCAAGAGAGTTCACTAGATATTGTCATTGGTATACTTTATGCCTATTACCTTGATGTGTATGTATTGTTAGATTCGAGATTGAATCTCTCTTTTGTAGCTCCATTAGTTGCTATAAATTTTGTAGTATATCCTGAAATATCTCCAAGCTCTTCTCAGTTTCTACCCTGGTAGGTAAGTCAATTATTACTAGATGGGTCTATAGGGAGTTTTCTATTACCATTCTTTATAAGATAATACTAGAAGACCTAATAGGGTTGGAGATTGTAGGTTTTGATATTATTTTGGGCATGGATTGGCTCCATTCATTCTATGCATCAATAGATTATTGTACCCACATTGTGAAGTTTCAGTTTCCAGATGAAGCAGTTTTCAAATAGGAAGTTAGTTCTGTGTCATCCAAAGGTCATTTTATCTCTTTTCTTAAGGCTAGAAAGTTAACATCAAAAGGGTGTATCTATCATTTAATTTAAGTGAAAGATACTAAGTCTGAAGCCTCAATAATTCAATCAGTCTCTGTAGTCAATGAGTTCCCAGAGGTTTTCCCTAAAGATTTGCCAAGGGTACCTCCAGATAAAGAAATATAATTTAGTATTAATCTTCTTCCAGATACTCAGTCCATCTTTATTTCTCCATATTGTATGGCTCCAATCGAACTTAAAGAATTAAAGGAGCAGCTTAAGGACCTCTTAGATAAAGGCTTCATCAGACCCAGTGTCTCTCTATGGGGTTTTCCAGTACTTTTCTTGCATAAGAAAGATAGAACTCTCAGAATATGTATATATTACAAACGGCTAAATAACGTTACCATCAAGAACAAGTATCCCATTCCTAGAATTAACGATTTGTTTGATCAACTTCAGGGTGCCTGGCGGTTTTCTAAGATTGACCTTAGGTCGGGATATAACTAGTTGAAAGTTAGGGAGCAAGACATTCTGAAGACAGTTTTTCAAAAAAGTTACGACTATTTTGAGTTTGTGGTTATCTCATTTGTACTAATAAATTCCCCTACAACCTTTATGGATTTGATGAATAAGGTCTTGAGGCAGTACTTGGATATGGCTTTCATTATCTTTATAGATGATATACTGGTGTATTTCATGAGTGAGAAGGAGCATGCAGTGTTGCAGACACTCAGGGACTGTTAATTATATCCAAAGTTTGTAAATGTAAATTTTTGTTAGAATCTGTTACCTTCTTGGGGTATGTCATTTGATGGGATAGTATTCATGTAGATCCTCAAAAGACTAATGTAGTGAAACACTGGGCTAGACCCATTACTCCTTCCGACATCAGGAGCTTTTTGGGTTTGGCGGGGTATATAGTAGATTTGTTGAAGGGTTCTCCTATATAGAGACACTATTGACTAAGATGACCTAAAAAAGTGAAGTTTATATGGTTAGATAAATGTGAGGAGAGTTTCCAAGAGCTAAAGGATAGATTGACTTCGGCATCAGTGTTAGCTCTATCGAAGGGGTTAGATGGATTTGTGGTGTATTGTGATGCTTCTAGAGTTGGGTTAGGTTGTGTGTTGATACAGAATGGGAGAGTGATAACTTATGCCCCTAGTCAACTTAAGGATCACAAAAAGAATTACCTAACTCGCGATTTGGAGTTAATTGATGTGTTTTTTTCCTTGAAAATTTGGAGGCACTACCTTTATAGTATGCATGTTGATGTTTAACCATTAGAGTCTTCATTACGTATTTTCTCAAAGGGAGTTGAATCTTTGTCAGAGAAGATAGTTGTAGCTATTGAAGAATTATGACATAAATATGCTCTATCATTCAGGTAAGTCCAACGTGGTGGCGAACGTACTAAGTAGGCTGTCTATGGGTAGTGTGCCTCATGTGAAAAAGGAAGAATAGAAGTTGTCTAAAGAAGTGCATAGGTTGGACCGTTTGGGAGTATGTTTGCTCGACACTGATGATGGGGGAGTAGTAGTTCAGAATCATCTTTGGTATTAGAGGTGAAAGAGAAAAAGCAAAATTATCCTATACATAGCAAAGTATTAGAAGTAGTCTATTAGCTGAAGGTTGAGGTTTTCTCCTAAGGGGGAGATGGTGTACTTCACTATTAAGGTATACTTTGTGTTCCAAATATAGACGGGTTGAGGGAAAGGATACTAGCTGAGGCTCATGGTTTGAGGTTTCCATTCATTTGGGTTATACTAAGATGTATCGTGACTTATAAAATATCTATTGGTGTAATGGTATTAAAAGGGACATAGCTGATTTTATGGCCAAATGTCTATATTTCCAGCAAGTTAAAGTTGAACATCAGAGGTTGGGTGGTATGCTAAAAGAGATTAGTATCCCTACTTGGAAGTGGAAAGTAGTGAATATGTATTTCATCACAGGGTTTTCTCGCACAAGACGTCAGCATGATTCAATTTAGGTTATATTGCATCAAATGACTAAATTAACCCATTTTCTACTTGGTAAGACCTCAGATACCGAGGAGGAATATGACAGAATATATATCCATGAGTTAGTAAGGCTTCATGGGATACCCTTGTCTATCATTTCAGATAGAGGCACACAATTTACTTCACAGTTTTGGCAGTCGTTCTAGAAGGTCCTTGGTACAAAGGTTAAGCTCAATACTTCTTTTCGCCTGCAGACTAATGGTCAAGATGAATACATAATTTAGACATTAAAATACATGCTGAGGAAGTGTGTTTTAGACTTTAAGGAAAGTCGGGATAACCATTCCTTTGATTGAGTTTGCTTATAATAATAGTTATCATGCTAGCATTCAGATGGCTCCATTTGAGGCGTTGTATGAGCGTAGGTGCAGATCACCTATAAGATGGTCTGAGGTTGGTGAAGCGGAGTTAATTGGTCCAAACTCTATTCTCAAAGCTATGGGAAAGGTTCAGTTGATTTATGAGAGACTAAAAACTGCTAAGAGCCGTCAGAAATCGTATGCTGATATAACAAAGAGAGCAATCAAGTTTGAACTGGGCAATTTGGTATTCTTAAAAGTGTCACCTATAAAGGTAATGGTGAGATTTGGAAATAAAGGAAAGCTGAGTTCTCAATTTGTTGGTCCGTATGAGATAATGAAGCGTGTATGAGAGGTTGCTTACTAGTTGAAACTTTCACCAGAGTTAGTTGTGGTTCACCTAGTGTTCTGTGTTTTGACGCTTAAGAAGTGCATTAGAACATCCTTAGTAGTTCTGTAGAGAGTATTGGGGTCAAATATAACTTGTCGTATAAGGAGATTCCTATGGAAATACTTGATAGGCAGGTCCGGAGGCTAAGGAATAAAGAAGTAGCGTAAGTAAAAATTCTTGGAGAAACCAATTAGTTGAAGGGGCTTCTTGGAAAACTGAAGCAGACATGATGACCAAGTATCCTCATCTCTTTTTCTCAAATTTAGTTTCTACCTAAGGTAAAGTGTTATTTCCAGCAAACTCTTTGTCCTTAAGCCCGTTTAAGTGCTCCTATATTGTATTTTATGTTGTAGAAATTGAATTCTCATGGTAGTGGTAAGCTTGGTTGTAAATTTAGTGTGGAGGTATTGATTCCTGTCCAAATTCCAATCCGAGATGAATCACATTCGAGGACAAATGCTTCCAAGGGGAAGATGTATTAATACCTAGTGTTAAAATACCACTATACAATATACAACCCTTTTTTGAGTCGTACATACAACATATGAATCACCTATTGTAGTCGTATATAAGAGAGTGTGAAATAATAGAGTTCTGCTATTGGTACAACTTGAACCTTAGAGTCGTAAGATTACCATACGAGTTGTATGAAGATGAGTCATAAGGTTAGTAACCTAGGTTCTTTAAGTTTCTATCCAAGTTACGAGTGGGGGGCTATAAGTCGTTGATATAAGTCAAATAGACGCCTTAGCTTTCGATGACATCATTAAAAGTCACTTCATGAAGAATCAAGCTTTGGTCGCATGAAGGGCACGGGATCATACTTGGAAGGGTCATCTTGAGCATGCCATTAAACAAACCCGAGTGTGAAAGATTACTTGGAGCCTTGAAGACTTGAGGGCTCTCGGGTTTATGCCACGCTTGGTGGTTCACGATTTTGGTTCCCTGTATTAAGGGTATTTTGTTAATTTAGACTTGTCTAAATGACACTCTATGGATGCCCTACCTCATTAAAGGCATTGGATTCATTTTGTCTTTATTTTACAATATACTATATATAGTCTCTTTTAGGTATTTCTCATTAGTTTATGAATAATGAATGTATGAAATATTGAAAATCCTCTCTCTTGAGAGTAGAGCACCTTAGTGTAGTCTTAGTTAGGGCTTGGAATAGCCATTGTAGTTTAGGGCTTGGAAAAGCTACTATTGACCTTTGGTTGGAAACAGTGGATCTTGAGGTGAGTTGATTCCCTTGGCGGTCACCGTAAGAGTGTGGTATCGATCATTACATTCATTAGGGCTTAGTTTTGATATACACTTGGTTCTTAATCTTGTAATAACCTATGTCTCACTATCTATCCTTTTCTTTCTTGTATTCGTGTATGTTTTTGTGTTTTAGTAATCCAACCCGTGAGTTGTTGTTATTGTTCATCTTGTTTTTTTTCATCTTGATCATCATCTCGTGGTTGTTAACATAGTTTGTGTTGGTTGTTTTGGTGTGTTATACACCCTTTTTCATCTCATTTTGTTGGTTGGTTGTTGAATCTGAGAGTTAGTCTCCAATAGGTCCTCGAATCTTGTGATTTGTGGACTATTTGGAGTATGATTTCGTGTATACCTTGACTTTCTTGTACCATTTGGTATCACATTCATCATTGATTTCGTTCTCATGAGATCAATCTAGGGCTTGTTCACTCAAAAATAAAAAAAGTGTGTTGAAAAGCTGAAAAACTCAAAAATAGTAATTTGTCTACGTTTTTGTGTTTAGTCCAAAATTTGAAGCCTAATATTCTTGTGTTTTTTGTGTGTTTTGTTGTTTCTAGTGTTAGTCCATTCTTCACTAACACTTATAGAGTATAGATCCAAATTTTGAGCCATTTCCGAGTTGTTTTTGAACTTTGAAGGTTGCTGTTTTTTGAAGATTGGTGGCTTGAAAGAGTGTTGTAGATGTTTGTTGTTGAGATTGTGGCTAAAAAATGTCTTGTTAATGTTGTTGTGGAAGGTTGGAGCTTGAAAAATGTGTTTTTGATATGTGGGATCCAACTTGAACCATAGAACTCCAAGATTCAAAAAGTTGTGTTCTTGGTGTTCTTCACTATCTTCATATTTTGTTGAAGGGAAAATGATTGTTTGATCTTAGAAATTGAATAAAAAGAGTGTGTCTTGTTGTTAGTCTTGAAAGACACAACTCTAATACATCCAAAGGGAAAAGGGAACAAAGGGTCTTTCAAAAGTCTTGTTTACCAAAAGAGAGAAAGAGCACTTCCCAAGACTTACAAAAGAGGAAAGAGCCAAAAGGTCTTCAAAAAGGTGTTTTTCCAAAAA
The DNA here is from genome assembly GCF_002878395.1 of Capsicum annuum. NCBI lineage: Eukaryota > Viridiplantae > Streptophyta > Magnoliopsida > Solanales > Solanaceae > Capsicum > Capsicum annuum. Next base: position 39,125,189 of record NC_061119.1, on the reverse strand, counting down.
CAAGGAAAGAAGTCAAATTCCTTTTTGGATTTGAAAAAAAAAGGCTCCAAAGTCTTGTTTTCCCCTACCAAAACTGAATTTCCACATCTTCCAAATTAAATTTGACTAATTCAAATTGCCAACAAGGAAAAAAATCAGTCACGTCACCCAAACCGCCACATCACCAAACTACCACGTCATCAACATCCCAAAATACTTTGAAGCTCAAATTTTAGATTCTTAGTTTTATTTTATTGTTTCATTAGTTTCATGTCTTGATTCTAGAATTAATTAACAACTAGTAATCACCTAGTTTGCTTTAAATTAATTGTTGAATCTGTTTCTTTCGTGTCTTCATTATTTGTGTGCTTTTCTCATTTTTAACTCGTAGTAACTTTTTGTTTCAAGTTTGTAAGTGAATTTTCTTTTTGTGTCTTGAGTCGATCAAACAAGAATCCATTCCGGCTGCTAAGTATTATTGACATCCTATTGACTACCAGAGTATAAGCAACTTTCAATATTCGCCACTCCAATTGTGAGAATCATAAAGGTGAGTGTATACGAGTGTTGGTGAGGCACTTTTACTACTAATCTTGTTTATTCATTGTGTAGGTACAAAGGTGATATAAGGGGAACATGTCTTTGATAGCTGGAGATTATTATGACTACAACATGGGAGACTATGATTGTAGTGAGGGGTTTTATGGCTACGAAGTTGAAGGAGATTTCGGAGGCTATGAAAATAGCCATGATAAAAACTTGGGCAGATTTTAGGGACACAGTTTTAGGAGAGAAAATAAGGGGAATGAAGTACCTAGTGCTTATGGTGAATTTGTAGATGATGTAGGACCTCGTGATGGTTCTTATGATGACGTTGGGGCATGTGAGGAGTCCTATACTTCCCATTTCGAACCTAGATTTGGTGTTAGGTATAACCCTTTCATTTGCAAAACTTATGAGAGCTATGATGAGAGTACACGTGAGGAGTGTGAAAATTCATTTTCTTTACCTTGTAGTACTTCTTATCAAGATCGATATGCTGTGAATGGCTATCCTAGCTATAGTAGAGGTTGTACCATAAGAAGAAGAGTATATGCATCTCCAAAACCGACGGGTAATCACGTGTCTAACAATGTTAATACGAGAAGGATTGTACACTCCATAAAGGTGACCATTTGTGGGATACCAGGCTGCCTCGTTGTGTTAAATGATTGGTACAATAGAAACTACTTCTATCCATCCATGGTTGACTACGTGGGTTTGTTTCGAGAGCCTTTACTTGTTCCATACTTCTTGGATGGGTTTAAGGTTACCGAGTGGGGAGGATTGTCTTCTCCCAATTTAATTACCATGAGGAGGTGTGGTACGTTATTTTTCCCTTAACCTACGGTCATGTGAGCTTGGGTGTCAATTGGTTTGCACAACATAAAGTTCCAAATGTGCAAAATTGGCCTAATGTTGTAAGAGACGGATGGGGAAATCCCCTCATGATGTACATTTTGCTCGGGCCGCAAAGAAAAGTGCTCACCTACTCCAATCTAAATGATAATGAGAGACAAAAGATTAAGAGGAGTAAGGGTGTGCAAGGTGGTAATCCAAGAGTGAAAAAAGGAGAGGTTATGTGGAGCGAAGTGAGGGGATTGCCACCAAACCGAGCTAACATTATTTGTCCTTCTATTTATAAGGACATTTGTGTAGGTACCAACATAGCAAGCGAAAGAGAGAAATTCCAATTTGCTGCCCAAGCTTTTGGAGGACCTTCATAACATGGAAAAGGAGAGTCTACTCAAGAACTTCAAGGTAAAATAGCTAACTCTTACACTTTGGTGCGTGTGAATGATAATTGTGTGGCTAGTAGCCCATTAAGTATGAATTGTATCTTACTTACTTGTGAGTCTAATTTTTCTTTGCCTCTTGTTGATGATGTATATGTTGTGAGTGTGGATACACTAGTTGATCCTATTGATGACGAAATTGACTTTTCTTGTAAGAGCAATTTATGTCCACCTAGTGTTGAAGCTAATATGTTGAATAAAAGTACATCATCTTGTGTAATTGGTGTTGATCAACTTATGTGTGAAACTTGCCCGCCACTTGAGGTTATGTGTGATGTGCTTAATAGAACTCAAGTGAGTGAAGTATTTGAAATTGTTATTCAACAAAATGGGAGTGAGCCCGAGAGCTATTCTTGGGATAATCTTGTACTTGAAATCTCTTTGAATCTTGATATTGATCTTTTAGAAAGTGACAAACGTGTTTGTTTCGAATCTGCTCGTGAAATAGATCATGCTCTCTTTAGGTATAATCTCTTGTTTGAAGATGATATAAATACTCCTAATAGACCTAGTGGTGAAAATGATGGTATAGCTTGCCTTGGAAGCTATAGCTATATGCTAACCCACTATGGTGTGACAATATTCCTCCTAAAGATGGAAATCTCTTCTTGGAAGATGAGAGTAATCTTAATGGTAAGGAATGTGTGGTCTTGGAAACTACTTCTCCTTCTACTTTGTGTGACTTTATTGTTGGTGATGATTGGGTCTCTAGTAGTGATTACACACATGAGGGAACCTTAGTAAAAGTCGGCTTGAGTGATACCTTTCTCTACTCTCTATTTGTTTTGGATGATATGCATTCTATTATAGAGAGTATGCCTTTTAGTTTAGGTGAGGACCACAGGAAAGGGGAGTGTTGTCTAGACCCGCGTCAATGGCCACTTTTCCCGTTTGACCCCGGTGCCAAAAGTAGAAATGGTGATGCTGGTGCACCCAACTTTTTGCTTGGTCTACATGACAAGCAAAGTGTCACTCTTGGTAAATCTCATAACCAAATCCTTTGTACATCTTTCATTGAGTTTTTAATTTTTCATTCAAAGAATCCTTGGTTATTTCAAGTATGTGCTGCCTTGGCGTGAAAATATTTATTATTGTGCTAATCCTAACCATCATGCCATGAGGATGTTGTGCTTGTTTGTTCTTTCTCTAGTTTTACAAGGTACAAATTCAAGGTCGAATACTTTTCAAGAAGGGGAGGATGATACAAATCAAATGGCCACCTTAGATTTTGATGACATCATTCAAAGTAACTAAGTGAAGAATCAAGCTTTGGTCACATGAAGGGCAAGGGATCATACTTGGAGGGGTCATCTTGAGCATGTCATTAAACAAACCCGAGTGTAGAGAATTGCTTGGAGCCTTAAAGACTTGAGGGCTCTCGGGTTTGGGCCACACTTGGTGGTTCACGATTTTGGTTCCCTTTACTAAGGTCATTTTGTTCACTTAGATTTAAGGGCATTTTGGTCATTTAGACTTATCTAAATGATACTCCATGGCCGCCCCACCTCATTAAGGGCATTGGAGTCATTTTGTCTTTCTTTTATAATATACTATATATAGTCTCTTTTAGGTCTTTTCTCATTAGTTTATGAATGATGAGTGTATGAAACATTGAAAATCCTCTCTCTTGGGAGTAAAATGCCTTAGTGTAGTCTTAGTTAGGGCTTGGAATAGCCATTGTAGTTTAGGTCTTGGAAAAGCTAATATTGACCTTTGCTTGAAAACGGTGGACCTTAAGGTGAGTTGATTCCCTTGGCGGTCACCGTAAGAGTATGGTGTCTATTATTACATTCATTAGGGGTTAGTGTTGATATACACTTGGTTCTTAATCTTGTAATAACCTATGACTCACTAACTATCTTTTTCTTTCTTGTATTCGTGTATATGTTTGTGTTCTAGTAATCCAACCCGTGAGTTATTGTTATTGTTCATCTTGTTCATCATCTCATGGTTGTTAACATAGTTTGGGTTGGCTGTTTTGGCGTGTTAAACACCCTTGTTCATCTCATTTTGTTGGTTGTTTGTTGAATCCAAGAATTAGTCTTCAATAGGTCCTTGAATCCTATGATTTGTAGACTGTTTGGAGTGTGATTTCGTGTATCCCTTGTCTTTCTTGTATCAGTCGTATTGTGATGTTACTAGTCATAGATTTTGACCCGTATGATGACCAGTGTATACCATCTTGCTTCTGCCAAGCTTAAGAGTAATGAGTCTCACTCGTACCTTCACCATACAAGTCATATGGTAGACTCGTGAAGACTGGTGACCAAATACTGTAATGCTCAGTTAAAGGGTTTTTTGGTGTTTTTTTTCTCTTATAACTCTAACACACGACCTATAACCCCCAAAGAGGCGTTATTTTCCTCTATTCCTTAATCAATTTACAGCATCATCTCTCCTTTCATCTTCAAGAACATTAAGATTAGGGTTCCTCTCACTAATTCATCTTTCAAGTCTCAAAGTTCAAGCCTTATTCACAAGTCAAGAAATTCTAGGTATGTGGAGTTTATGAACAAGGATAATTTTCCATCCATGTGCTCAAAAGCATGATTTTAAGATTGAATTTACTTGTTTTGAATTAGGGTTCTGTAACATCCCGTATTTCCCTAGCATAATATAAGTCCCAATACATGAGTATTCGTATATAAAATTTTTTGAAACACTCATTATTTTCTAGTTTAGAGCCTGCCATTGCGTAGGAAATTGAATTAACTTTCCAACGATTGAAATTTGTGTAACTCTGATAACCGGGTAAGAAGTTATAGTGATTAAGTTTCAGTGGGCCTCCGCGATGTTGGCACATTACGGAGGTGGCCAAAATGGCATCCAAAGGCTTACCGCGATAGTGGCGCATCGCAATGTTTGTCCAGGCGCCAATTTTCCTTTTACAGTGGCTTGGCGTGATAGTGGCGCGTCACACCAAGGCCAAAAATCGTGATGATCAGTTCCTAGCTTTTATTTTTAAACTCGTTTAGGGGTATTTGGGTCTTTTCCAAGTCCCTAATTAACCTAAAACACAAAATGTAACCCTTAAACACCCTAAGTAGTCACCATTATTGAATTTGCTCTCAAATTAAAGATTCCCTTTTTCAAGAACAAGAAACCCTAGCTCTCAAATTCAAGACCAATCCTCTCGAATTCATCAAGAATTTCAAGAAATTCATTATCCCAGGTATGTTAGATGTTCATCCATGGAGTTCAAGCAACCCTTTTAAATTATAATATTGTGATCTTTTCAAGATATTATGTTTTAAATTATGCTTTCATCCATGAATCTCTATGTAATATTGATTTTATACTATGTTACCATGAAATTATTGTTATTATTCAATCCTCCATGTTTTAATATTATTATTTATTGAATTAAACCATAATTTAATGCTATTGTGATGAATTCATGCTATTCCTACAAGTGTTATGGCATTCCTATGATTGTTTTAGACCATGAACTACAAGTGTTTGATAAAATGCCTACAAGAGTGATTTATTTAATAAGAGCCTTCATGTTTTGGCCTTCAAGCTTTAGTGTCCTTTTAGTATTGTTGTTTTGAGTCCTGGGGGTATTGAATACCCAAAAACCATAATTGTTTATTTAGTCTAGCCTTAGTGCATTATAGAATAGTCTTCAGATTATATTATGAGCATTATCAGAATAGTCAGATATCAGTCAGATGAACTCAGAATAGTCTAGTATCTCAGTGTCTTTCAGTTGGGAGTAGGATTTAGCACCGAGTGAGTGCAGGGATGGCGTCTTTCCCGTCAGATAGCAGAGTCATTAGTAGCAGTCCCTATACTCTAGAACTACATAGCCATCATAGGATATAAGTAGTCACCTGTCAGATTAGGCTTGACTATTTCGCAGGGGTACCCGTCAGTTCAGGCTTGGCACCCTTAGTCCTTTGGACATTATATCAGTTTAGTGGATCCACACAACCAGCGTTAGTACCCGAGGAGTGGTATTAACACTCTTCCAATTGGGGTTACAGGTTGGATCCCAATTAGCTCAAATTGGGGAATGTCTGTTAGATGTACCTCCCACAATCTCAAATACAAACTCAGTTACAGTCCCAATTCAGTTATTCAGTCTTAGTGTTGTTTGACCAAAGCATATAGTTATTTCAGTTATTCCAGTTTATAGACTTTTACTCAGTTCATGTTATATACCTGGTCATGCATTCTTAGTATTTACAGATTTTCAAGCATGTTCAGTATCTACAGATTTCATGCTCTTTATTTAATACTCTATGTTTTACATGTATAATCAGTTAGTTATTATTATTTCTATTCATGAAACCATGCATATCAGCCTACCTCATTTAGCATACCGGTACATTCAAAGTACTGATCGCATACCTTTCTTTTACGCTATGATGTATCATATCATAGGTGCTGACACTCAGTTCCCAGATCGCACTTAGTCCCTCAGATCATCAGCAGTATAGTAGCAGTGGTGAATCCTCATCATCCGAGGTTAGATTATATTACTTCATGTCTTTATCTCAATAGTTAGTAGAGTTAGTTGGGGGCCTCTCCCATCAACTCACAGTATTCAGTTTAGAGGCTTTTCAGACACTACAGTTAGCTATTCAAATTATTCAGATCTCAGTATTATGCCAGATTTATAATTCAGTATTCGTTTCATTATTAAAACCTTATGAAATTTCAGTTATTCTTCCGCATTCATGACTATATTATTTAGTGCTCACAGTAGATACTAGCTCATGGGTTAAGCACTGTGTAACAACTAGGGGATAGTCTCAGATCATTACAGGTTCATACCCAAATAACCATATTCTTGAAGTATGACATTGCCATGTGATAAAAAGCTTTAAGTGTATCAAGGTTTACATATATTCATGTTTTGACTTGTCAGATTTATATTGTAATTTAAATTTCATTATCTTGACTGGGATTTTATTGAAAGATTTTAAAGTGATTATTGAGCATAATGTTTTGTTACAAATTTCTATGAAGTAAGGCATGAGTTTCTATGCTGTAAGGCATGATTTCCAAGTCCTAAGTACAAGTACTGAGTTTACAAGAAGTTTATGCTCTTAAGATCCATTGATATGTTCTATAACATGATTTAAAGAAAGATTGATCATTTGATCTAAAGTTAAGATATGAAATCCACAACTGTTCATCTTGATTATGATTTAAAGTAAAGAGAAGCATAATTGGTTTTCATTCTATAAACCCTTATGCTATTTTAAGGTGGATTTCTTAAGTTTGAGCATATATGTATTCTAGGAGTAGTATTTAGCACCGAGAAGGGAATGCAGATGAGTGTATCCTAAATTCTTGAAAACTAGGAGCCACCATAGGTTAAGCCTTTTCTTAATATGGATGAAATATAGTGATCACTTAAGTTAAGGTTATATTTTGATTGCAAAGATAGGACAACTCTCCCCAAAGTAGGTAAACCGTTGGACTCCATGATAGCTCGCATAGTTTATGTCAGTTTGAAGAATCTCTCATAAGAAAGAATAAAAGTAAAGAGTTTAGAAACTAAGTGTTATGGCTCACTAAGTTTATTCACATACTTCCTTATCCATGTTTTATGGTCTTGTAGTCTTCAGTTTACTCAATCCCAAGGTGAGTCGTTCACGCTTAGCATGAATTATTTGAATGTTTACATATATATTCAGTTATTTTTTTACTAATGCATTCACCCATACATACTCAGTACATTCCAGAGGTACTGACCCACATATATGTGTATGTGCTACATTGTTGTATAGTGTAGGTTTTGGTGTTCATTTCTAGCAGCACGATTGACTACGGGCATCATCACTGATGTCCCAACTTTTGGTGAGTCCTCTTGTTCGAGGATCCAGCTTATCAGACTTCCATTTAGTGATGCATGTTATTTAGTTATTTGATTTCTATTTATGTTCGGGTCAGCTGGGGTCGGTCCCAGTGGCTCTCTAGTCAGTAGTAGAGGTTTGTCAAACTGTGTATGTTTTAAGATCAAATGGTTGTTTAAGATTTCCAAGTTAAAGACTTTCATTAAGATACAACATCGTTTACCTTCAGTTTCTATATATGTTAGTTCACTTTTCATGTGAGCTTTAAGCTAAATACATATCATGGGTTAGCTTAGGACTATTCATAGTCTTAAGAACCGTGTGATGTCTAAGGGGTGCTTTTGGGGAATTACTGACACTCCCGCTAAGAATGTCTAGTTTTACCATAATTATAACATGCACCCTTACTCAATCAATAAAATCCATGATGAAGTTTCCCACAAGTGCGGAAAGAAAGATAAGATGGATTCGACTGAGCCACACTGGCTGAGACTAAGGACCCTGCATCCTAAGGCCACTGTTAGGATAAAATATCTAATCACTTGAATTTTTAGGGGCTGGTGTACTAGCTGATGAACGAGCATCTCCCCAAGATTTCTTCTCGAACCATTGCTTTCCCCCTATCTGCAATGTTACTGACTTGCATCCTGACTTTCATATTTAGCCTTTTTACTCTGCCTTTACTTGTTTTTTATTTTTATCCTCTACTTATTGCATATAAACCACCGACCTCAATATATCCATGTTACTATTCTGTATGGCACCCTTATATTCTAGTACCAAGTTGCTAGAGTGACCATAAGCAAACTTTCCCATTCATTCCCACATCCTAGACACCAACTATGGAGCATAATGAGACAACTGATTAAATTTTAGAGTGTACTCCTTAACACTCATCCTCCCGTGCTTCAAATTAACAAAATTCTCGGCCTTAACTTTGCTCACTTTTTGAAAAAAAAAGTGATCCAGGAAGGCATTCAAACACTCTTCCCAAACAATAGGTTCAGCATCCTCACCTCTGATTTCCTTCTACCCATCATACCACTGATAAGTCATCCCTTTCAGCGGTAGGCCTCAAACTCCATCCCTTTGGTATCACTAGCATGTATTAACCTAAAAATCTATTTCATTTCATGCACAAACTCTTAGGGATCTTCCTCAATCTTGGATTTCATGAAAGTCAGTGTATTTAGCCACATAAACTTACCTAGCATTCGAAGAACTAACTATAGAGCCAGCACTACTTGAAATATAGGATTAAGATGACACAATTTGAGTAAACATATGAATTGTCTGGCTAAATTCAGCATTAGAAACTTTGCCCCATGGGGTCGTGTTCGTGAGGTTACACTCATGGGAGACCAAGGAGGACTAGTCGGAGCTGGTGCAGGAGTAGTAAAATAAAAAATACAGGCTCTGTTATGGTTATGCATCCCATGAATAGGACAGACCTTTTCAGTATTTTCCCTAGTGGGGCAGTGATTCCAGCTAAAGCTCTATTTCCTTTAGTTTTTCTTAAAGGCATGGATCTGAAATGCAGGAAAAATCAGGAGTTAGGATAATTTGTTGAACATTCCTAAAAAGACTCTACTTGAAATGACTTTTCAGACACCCTGGGACCTAGAATTGTGCTCAGATATAAAGTTTGTCATGACCCAATTCGAGACCTTGGTTGTACAGGCATCCAAGACCAAAGAAGTCCTGTGATGACTCCTTAGCATTTCATAATAAGCATAGTCATATATAAAGTGCTTAATTAGGCCCATAAAATATAAAGTTCAATAACAAAAATGATTCAAAATCCAAGTCTTGGAATGTGGAATAGAAACATTTGACTAACTTAGTCTACATAGCCTCTAACTAAATGAGTGAATATTCTATGGTGGGACATGGCCCCAGCAAATGCCATACTACTAAAATAAGCATAGTCTAAATAAAAGAAATAAATTTAGCCCTCCAAAAAATAAATGTCTCACCACTTGCTAGTTGTCATCCCGAATGAAATTCTAATGCTGAATCGAATTAAGGGGATGTGCTTCAAAACCTACATCACAAAGAATTCAGTGTCAGGGGATGATCAGTACAATCAGTATTGGTAAGAAACCCAAGGGAAGAGAGAACCTATGTAGTTTATAAATAATTAATAAAATATATATCATAAGCTCATAATAAAAATAATGTGAAATAAGTGACTTAAAGTATGAAAGAAAAGTAATTACATGAAAATCTTTAATTCTAAACTATGTAGTTTACACTGACATTAAATAACCTACGAGATATATGAGTCCAATCCATACCCAACTGGCGGGGCCCCAGTCTATGTTAGTCACATGAACTGAGGTAATCATCATTAGGCTATCATATCATTAGCATAACTGCATACCTCTGTGCGAAGCAAGCATACAATAGTCATCTATTTTTTAGGACAAGACTTTCCTACATCGGCAAACGCGGTTTCAGGTATTGGTCACAAGGACTACACCTTCTCGATGAAACTACACACTTCTCTTTAAGTCCAATTAAAATATTTTTCATCACATTTATCATGGAGTTTTTCATTTAAGGCATTCATATTTTGGTATCATCATACCAAGACTAGCAAGTCCCTATATCATGCAAAAACCATATGCATTACACATTTTAAGACTCTAAAATTCCACCTTGAATATTATGAACATATTCAAGGTTAAGCTTCCATTAACAATTTCAAGAATTTAAAATATGTTTTCCCTTCAAGGATAAAAGGGATAGGAAATTCATCTAATTTTCATTCAATTTAAAGATATCAAGATTCGTTATATTCATGTAGCAATTTTTAGTTACAAAATCTCCAACTAAATATTTAATGAACCATTCATAAAGAAGAGAGATTTTATAACAAGCTTTTCAAAATAAAATCCTCAACCCTAGCTTCAAACAATCAAAAAAATATATGTAAATAATGCTGAAATTCACACTTTATGAAAGTAATTGAAGTAGGGAGTGTTCAACATGCCTCCTGGATGGAAACAATTTGAAAAATCTTGAATTTGAGCCTTGAATCTTGAATTCTAGGTGTTCTTGCTTCTTAGAATATTTTGGGGGAGTAGAAGAGAGTTTCTAATTGTATTCGTCTTGAAAATAATGGTAACTAATTGTTCAAAAGGGGTTTTAAGCATGTAAGGGTCGGATCTCATAAGAAAAATAACCAGAATGTCCTTGTGTTGACCCAAAAGAAAATTCTTAAAATCAAGTTTTCACAACTTGGTCCATAGTTCGTGGAAGCTTCCACAATCCGTGGATCCGTGTTGTGGAAATCAGATGGATTTTATAACTTTTAAAATCTAATCCATGACTTGGTCTACAAGTCGTGGAACCTGTTCATGACTCATGAACCAAATCATGAAAATCAGATGGATTTTGTAACTTTGAGGATCTGATCCATGACTCGTGAACCCAACTCATGAAACCTGTTCACTACTCGTGAACTAGATCTGTGAATTAAATTTTTTTATATACAATATTGGGAGTACGAAGATTCTAAAATTTTTTGGTTGTTCCTACCAGCTAAGAAAGTTTTGATATATTTTTCTAATTTTGTGTTACAAAAATCAAGCGAGGTGCGCTTCCTAAGTGATTTACTTTAATTTGGACACAAATCTATTTATGGTTAATTGGTTATATCCTACTCTATGTTAGTCAAAAATTTTAGTGTGACAGATAATTTATTATTTTATTACATATTGAATGGACTAGAACATGAGATAACATAATTAATGACAGTACAATTCTTTTAAGAAACTCTTTTATTTAAGAATGATAGTTTTAAATTTTCACTTTCGATTAGTGGAATTTGATATATCTCCATTGTATTTACTTTTATAATTACAATTAATGTTTACCACTAAATAATCTAATTCAACTCACAACTATGAGTTGGAATATACGTGGTATGATAAAAAATTTCATCATTCATATTTGGTATTGTTTGATTATGCATAAAATGTCAATGTTAGTTTTCACAAATAAATTATGATAGTTTATACTTAATTGTATCTTGATTGTTTTTCATATCAAGGGAATGATGATGATCATGTTTATTTGGATATCAACATTAGATATTTCTTTATTGAACACCAAAAGTAACTATATAAAATACATATCCATTACATTAGCATATGTTATGTATAGAATTGTAAAATTAAAAAATATATGATTATTAGATTGATATTTTCATAAAGGCTTGTTATGAATAATCATTTAATTTTATAAATGCTTGATTAAGTTATATGCTTTTCAGATATTATTAATCATTATTGGTTATTATGATCACTACAAGTAAATATTTTTCAGTGTTGTGAATACATGAATTTAATCTCAAATGTCCTTATGAAACAACATTTATGAAAAATATATAGTAATTATGAGATATTTTATGCTTAGTTGTGGCTAGCAAAATAATTCTTCATTTTTTTAGCTAAATAAAATAATTTGTGATTAACATTATATAAGGTAAGAAAGTGGGTTCAAATCCAAACGCACCATGAGGATAAAATATCAGGTTCAATCCTGATGCACCTTAAAGATAAGATGTTGAGTTCAGATCTCAACATAGTATAGCCTAATATGAATTTATGAGGGTAAGTCATAAGGTTCAAGTCTTTATGCACCATGATAATATTTATAATACCAACATATGATGGCCTAACTAGCCTTTATATGGGTAAAGACACTGGATTTATATCATAATGCACCATAGTAATGGTATAAAGGCAAAAATTATGCTCTTGAAGAAAAGTCAAGAAATTCGTCTTATTGATTCACTCTATTTCATTGTATAAATATAGTAGAAGTATATGATAAGTTTGAAAATCAGACAAAGTAATAACAGTTATCAATGTGGTAAAGATCATTATAGGGTTTGAAAATGATCCTTCAAAAATAAAAATAAGTTTTACCAACAATTTGGTATGAAAAATATTGGTCATGCAGTGTCGGACGACCGAGATTGATAAGTTTTATAAATTGTCCATCGAAATAAAGAAATATAAAGTGGTGGTATACTTGATCTTATGAAATATTGTTGAGGTGGGTCAAGTAAATAATATAAATTTAAGGCATGAGATGTAAGGCCCTGTAAAATTTTTAAGCTTAATTCAGTCTTTTAAGCTTGTCAAGGGGTCCCAAACTTTAGCTAAGTTCCCAGACTTAGCTTATTTTTGATCTTCGAAAGTTGGCAATCTCATTTCGTCACCTTAATGTCCTTTGATGGTTCGTATGATTGTTAATTCATGATCAGAGAGGTTAATAGGTATTCCCGAATAAGTTTTGGATTTTTTGAACCTCGATTAGACCATGTTGGTGTCCCAAAATAGTGTACCAACACGATCTTGGCGCGCCGCATCTCCCATAGTGTTGGTAAACATATTTGCAGGGACTGCCAGTGAAACTACTGAGGCTTGGCGTGATCATAGCGCGACGCGTCGGGTACGCGTCGATGCGCAATTTCAATCATTAAATGTCTGCATTTTTAAGGACAAAACGGTCAATTTTCCACCCCTATATAAACCCAATAACACGTAATTAGCCATTTTTCACCCAAAATATACTAGTTTCACTAAATTTTCCTCAAGAACAAGTTTAGGATTTTCAATTGGGGATTCAAATTCAAGAAAATTCCATCGTCAAACTTTGTAGAATCAAAAACTAAGGCATGCATAGTGTTCATTTATGGATTTCTTCCATCCATGAAGTTCAAGAATCAAGTTTTAAATCATGTATTGTGAATATTTTGTTGTGGGTTGATTATGTTCATGAGATTATGATGATGTGATTTTCAATATGGAATCTTTGTGCTTTTCATGAAACTATGTTAATGTGTGGCTTGAAATCTATAAGTTTAGTCGATTCATGGAGTTTTGAAATGATACTTTGATGATTATGCCTATGCCTTAAGTTGTGCATTCAAGGTGTTTGATAAAATGCCTAAGGAACTAGAAATTATGCATCATAGCTCAATTGTGACCCAAATGATAAGTGCATGCTTTACCCTTATGATCACAATGACTTCTATGATATTATTGTGCATTATAAATATTTTATAAAATGCTCATGAGACTAGGTTATGAAATTATGACATGTTTATATGCTTTTCCATTCATGTATAAGATTATGATAACCATGTACTTTATGAAATCCCTAACTTATTGTATTATAAATTGTTGATGTTGGTCATGTATTCAGGAATGTCATGCCTTGTTAGTTTCCTTCTATCGAGTCCTGGGGTACTTCTACCCTACAATTTAACTATGTACCTAGAGCCAGTGTTATGTTTTCATGATATCCTCATTCAAGCTACGTTCAATAGAATTCAGTCAGCCATGTGACTCAGGAAAACTCAATAAACTCAGTAATCCCAGTAATCTCAGTAGTGTTCCATTAGTTAATAAAACTCAATGAACTCAGTCCAGTTCAGTTCAGTTCAGTTAATCATGTTAAGTAGCTTTCAGATGTGAGTAGGATTTAGCACCGAGTGAACCCAATGATGAGGACACACACTGACAGTTGAGGGTCTGATCCTTGGAAGCAATCCTTGCATTCCAGAACTATGTAGCCAGCATAGGTTGAGACATCAACTCTGAAAAAAGAGGATTGATGAGATGGATAAACACTGTCAGATCAGGGTCCCACCGTTATCTTTTGGGGACACTGCCAGATGAGGGTCACCCATAGCCTGTCTTTACAAGTGGCACGGTATTGACAACCTTCCAATTGGGGTTATAGATTGGACCCCAACTCAGCTATAATGTATTATTTGGGAATGTCAGTTAGATGACTACTTCCCACAGTTACAGTCTCAATCTTAGTTTCAGTCATAGAACTCAGATAGTTCTACAGAATTCAGAACTATCAGCTACAGTTAATTCAGTATAGTATAGAACCCAACTAGTCCCATTAGAACCTAGACTGCCAGACACAGTCACTCAGTATCAGTTATATCAGTTATCAATAACTCATGTTATCAGTAGCCAGTATCATCACAAATTTAGTTACAGTCACTCATTCATGCATGTATTCTTAAATTCATGTTATACAGTCAGTTAGCATTATTCATGTATTTAGACCCTTTCCATTTAGCCTACCTCACTTGCATACCATTATATTCAATCATACTTACGCATTTGCATAATGGTGTTTTTATACCATAGGTTAAGAAGTACGAGCTCCAGAGCATCTGTAGCATTCTAGTCTCAACAGTCAGAGTCAACAGTGAGACCTCATCCTTCGAGGAAATGATCATTACTTTATTTCTTCATTACTTAGTTTATTTCAGTAGTTAGAGTTAATTAGGGACATGTCCCATCAACTCCTTATTCAGACAGTTCAATTTTAGAGGCTTTTCAGACCACAGTATGTTCAGACAATTTTGTTTCAGTTTGTTTTGGTATTGATATACCGTGCTTTCAGATGTTATGTTTTATTAGTTTTGAACCTTATGGGCTTTCAGCCTTTATTTCCATATTTATACAATATATTATGTTATGCTCAGGTATAGATTTCAGTCATGGGTTAGCTTGTGGTCCTTCGGGGTCATGAGCACCATGTAGCATTTTGGGTACCAGATTTGGGGTGTTACAAACTTAGTATCAGAGCCTAAGGTTCAACAGTGTCCTAGGAAGTTCGAAAGCCATATTTAGTAGAGTCTTGTACATGGGTGTGTTGCATGCCACATTTATGTACAGGAGGCTATGAGATATTTTAGGAACAGTTTCCCTTCTTCAGTATTCATGTCGTGCCAGTGAGCATAATCTCAAGTTAATCTCTCAAAATAATCCTTTTCTCTTCCATTTACAGAACATGCCTCCCAGCAAGAGAACTGGAAATCAGTCAACCCCTCATCCCGAGGATCCTTTAGGCGAATATATCTCTCATGTAGAGTTTAGAGCTGCATTAACTACTCTTTCTCAGTTAGTTGATACTCAGAATGAACGACTAGCTATCGTTCTGGTCAACCCAGTGGCTAATTCAGTCGCAGCCAGGATTTGGGACTTCACTCGAATAAATCCTTCATTCTTCTTTGGATCTAAGTCAGATGAGGACCCTCAGGAATTCCTTGACCAGGTTCAGAAGGTTACGAATATCATGGGGATTACCACTAGTGAGAGTACTGAGCTAGTTGCATATCAGTTACAGGATTTGGCTCACACTTGGTTTAAACAGTGGAAATTAGAGAGAGCTAGAGATATAGGGACTATTGGGTAGGAGGAGTTTTCCATTATGTTTCTTGATAGATTCTTTCCCCTAGAGCTGAGGAAAGCTAAGGTGTTAGAATTTATCAACCTTAGGAAAGGAAACATGACAGTCAAAGAGTATTCTCTTAAGTTTACTCAATTAACCAGATATGCTCCTCATGTAATAGTAGATAGTAGAGCTAAGATGAGTAAGTTTGTGTCAGGGGTAAATGATAGTATGGTTAATGAGTGAAGATCTGCTATGCTGATTAGTGAGATAGACATAGCCAAGCTTTTGATCCATGCTCAATAGATAGAAGAGCATAAGATTAAGATAAAAGAGAAGCAAAATAAGAAAGAAAGGAGAGGTAGTTTCAATTTTGCTCAGCCTAAGTTAGAAGGTGGCAACCGTTCTTAGATCTGCCCAAAGACATCCATTCCAGCTCCTTCCTCAGGAAGTGCTCTAGCTCCTAAGGTGAAGGATGGTAATAAAGATAGGGCACCAGGCTCTAAGTCTCAGGGCAGTGTTAGCAGTACCCGCACCCATTCTCTTTGTTAGACATGTGGCAAGAACCATCAGGGTACTTGCAGAGCTGGTAGCGATGTTTACTTTGATTCGACAAGTCAGGCCATAAAGTTTGAGATTGTCCTCAGTCAGGATATCAGGGTCAGCGTAACCATTCCTCAGCCCAGTTCGGTCATCCAAATCAGTAGGGTGCCACTTCCAGTGCTACTTGTGGGCAACACCCAAATAGAATTTATGCTCTTTAGTTTCAATAGGATTAGGAAAATTCTCCTGATATGGTCACTGGTACGTTATAGATTTTTCATGTACACATTTATGCTTTGCTAGATCCAAAAGCTTTCTTATATTTTGTTAATCCTTACATAGCAGTTGATTTTGGAGTCAGTCCCAAAATTCTAGCAGAGATCTTATTAGTATCTACCCCAGTGGGTAAAACCATCATAGCCTAACGGGAATACAGGAACTTTCCAGTTATGATATTTTAGAAAGTCACTTCAGCAGACTTAGTCAAATTAGAGATGACTAATTTTTATGTCATTCTCGACATGGATTAGCTTCATTCCTGCTATGCCATAGTCGACTGTAGAAATAGAGCTGTCCAGTTTCAATTTCTGAAGGAACCTATCCTAGAGTGGAAGGGTAGTACTTTAACTTTCAGAAGTCAGCTTGTTTCCTACCTTCGGGCACAGAAAATGATATCTAAGGGATATGTCTATCATTTTGTTTGAGTTAAGAACACTAGTTCTAAAACTCCCAGTCTTGAATCAATCTCAGTAGTGAATGAATATTCAGATGTCTTTCCCGAAGATCTTCTTGGAATTCCTTTCGAAAGGGAAATAGACTTCGGTATTGATCTTCTTCCAGATACTCAGCCTATATTTATTTTGCCATACAGAATGGCACCAGTAGAACTCAGTGAATTGAAAAAGCAGTTGAAGGATCTTTTAGACAAGGGATTAATCAGACCTAGTGTGTCCCCATGGGGTGCACCAGTTTTATTCATGCGCAAGAAAGATGGTTCTCTTAGAATATTCATTGATTGTCATTGGCTCAATAAAGTCATGGTCAAGGACAAGTATCCACTTTCCAGAATTGATGAATTGTTTAACTAACTTCAGGGTGCTAATTATTTCTCAAAAATAGACCTCAAATCAGGCTATCATCAGCTCAGAGTATGAGAATGTGACATTCCAATAATAGCCTTCCATACTCGGTATGGTCACTTTGACTTTCTAGTCATGTTATTTGGTCTTACTAATTCCCCAACAGTTTTTATGGACTTGATGAACCGTGTGTTCAAATAGTACTTGGACATGTTCGTTATAGTCTTTATAGATGATATTCTGGTCTATTTCCACAGTGAGCGTGATCATGCAGACCATCTCAAAATCGTGCTTCAGACTCTTAAAAATCATAATTCAGTAAGTGTAAATTTTGGCTAAGGTCAGTAGCATTCCTTGGTCATATCATTTCTGAAGATGGCATTAGGGTTGATCCTCAAAAGACCAAAGCAGTAAGAAATTGGCCTCGCCTTATCTCTCCATCAGATATCAGGAGTTTCTTGGGTTTGGCTATCTATTACAGATAGATTATTAAGGGATTTTCATCTATTCCATCCCCTATGTCCAGATTGACTCAGAAGAAAGTCATTTTTTAGTGGTCAGATCCTTGCAAGAAGAGTTTTTAGGAGTTGAAGACTCGACTCACCTCAGCTCCAGTTTTGGCTCTTTTGGATGGTTCAGATGGGTTCGTAATGTATTGTGATGTATCTAGAGTAGGTTTAGGTTGTGTCCTCATGTAGCATGGTAAGGTCATAGCCTATGCCTCCAGACAGCTTAATCCCCATGAGAAGAATTATCCGACTCATGATCTTTTGTTAGCACCCGTAGTTTTTACCTTAAAGATTTGAAGGCATTATTTATATGGTGTTCATGTAGATGTGGTCACAGATCATAAATTCCTTCAGTATGTATTCTATTAGAAAGATCTTAATCTTTATCAGAGAAGGTGGTTAGACCTCTTGAAAGATTATGACATGAATGTCCTTTATAATTTGGGCAAGGACAATATAGTTGCCGACACTCTCAGTAGTCTGTCTGTGGGTAGAGTTACTCATGTTGAGGATAGTAAGAAGAAGCTATCTTAGGAAGTTCATCAGTTTGTCAGACTAGGTGTCCGCCTAGTTTATTTCGAAGAGGGTAATTTATGGGTTCAGAGTAGTTCAGAATCATCCCTAGTTTCCAAGGTGAAAGAAAATCAGGATAGAGATCCCAGTCTTGTTAAGTTGAAAGAGTCAGTCAAAGATTAGAAAGTAGAGGTTTTCTCCTAAGGGGGAGATGGTGTTTTGCATTTTCAAGGTCGTCTATGTGTCCCAAGTGTAGATGACTTAACGCAATGAATTTTTGTAGAAGCACACGGTGCATGCTACTCTATTCATCCAGGGGACACTAAGATATACCACTACTTGTGGCAGATCTATTGGTGGAGTGGGATAAAGAGAGATGTCACAGAGTTTATGGCTAAGTGCTCTATATGTCAGTAGGTTAAGATAGAGCATCAGAAGCCTAGTGGGTCTATACAGGAGTTCAATATTCCTACTTGGAAGTGGGAAGAAGTGAACATGGACTTTGTGATGGGTTTGCCTCGTACTCGTTATTAGCATAATTCAATTTGAGTCATTGTAGATAGAATTACTAAGTCAGCTCATTTCCTTCCAGTTTATACCTCCTATTTAATCGAGGATTATGCCAAACTCTACATCAGTGAGTTGGTCAGATTGCACGGTGTTCTGCTATCTATTATCTCAGACAGAGATACCCAATTCACCTCTCATTTCTGGAAAGCATTCCAAAAGAGTCTTGGTACCTGAGTTTACCTCAGTACAACCTTTCATCCTCAGATAGATGGTTAATCCGAAAAGACCATTCAGACCTTGGGAGATATGATAAAGTCGTGTGCAATTGATTTCAAGGGTAGTTAGGATGACAATTTGCCTTTGATTGAGTTTACATATAACAACAGCTATCATTCTAGTATTTAGATGGCTCCATTCAAAGCTCTCTATGGTAGGAGATGCAGATCTCTAGTCGATTGGTTTGAAGTTAGTAAGGCCTCAGGTATAGGGCCTAACTTAGTATTTGATGCTTTAAAAAAAGTCCAGTTGATCAGAGAAAGACTTCGGGTTACTTAGAACCGACAGAAGTCTTACGCAGATATGCACAAAAAAGATCTTGAGTTTGAGATTGGTAATCATGTATACCTAAAAGTCTCTCCTATGAAGGGAGTGAAGCGATTCGACAAGAAGGGAAAGCTCAGTCCCTGATATGTCGGTCCCTTCAAAATTCTCAGTCGCTTTGGCAAGGTAGCTTATGAGCTCAAATTGCTTTCAGATCTAAGCTCAGTCCATCCAGTGTTCCACGTAAGTGCATAGGTGACCTAGTGGTTGTAGTCCCTATAGAGGGAGTAGGCATTTAGAAAAACCTCTCTTTTAAAGAGATTTTAGTCAAAATCCTCGACTACCATACTCGCAGATTGAGGAACAAGGAAGTTTCTCTAGTCAAACTTCTTTGGCAAAATTAGTCCATTGAGAGAGCTACTCAGGAAGTAGAAGCAGAAATGCGGACCAAGTATCCTCACCTCTTTTCTGCAAATTCAGACTCAGCCCAAGGTAGTAGCTTTCCTTAAAGCTTATTCATGTTTCATGTCCAAATTTCAGTTACAACTTGGCATTCATTTTCACACTAAGATTCTCATTATAAACTTGGTATTAAATTACCATTACATATACAGTCATATGTTCATACATTATGTCAACCATGTATTCATGCATCAGATATGCATCCTCATTATGAGAAATTATCAGAAATCTCAGTCATGCATTCATGAATCAGTTATGCATACATCAGATATATATGTTCAGTATGATACATTCATTTTATCAGTCATGTAATCATGTTACAGTTATTTATGTCCCATATGTACTTAAGTTATTGTTTCTCCCCTCTCAGTCAGTTTCTTTCGAGGATGAATATTCCCAATTGGGAGATATTGTAAGGCTCCATAAAATTTCTAAGCTTAATTCAGTCCTTTAAGCTTGTCAAGGGGTCCCAAACTTTAGCTAAGTTCCTAGACTTAACTTATTTTTTGCATTCAAAAGTTGGCAATATCATTTCGCCCCCTTAATGTCCTTTAATAGTCCGTATGTTTGTTAATTCATGATCAGAGAGGTCAATAGGTGTTCCCAGACAAGTTTTAGATTTTTCAGACCTCGATTAGACCACGTTTGGTGTCCCAAAATAGTGGACCAATGCGATCTTACACTCCGCGTCACCCATCGCATTGGTTAACATTGTTTTAGGGACTGCCAGTGAAAGTACAGGCTTGGCGCGATCATGGTACAACGCGTCGGGTATCACATCGATGCCCAATTTCAGTCATTAAATGTTTGAATTTGTAAGGACATTGTTCATGCATTTAAACCCTTTGCATTTAGCGTACCTCACTTGCATACAGTACATTCAATCGTAGTGATGCATTTGCGCTATGGTGCTTTTATACCATAGGTTCAGAAGCACGAGCTCCAGAGCGTCAGTAGCATTCCAGTCTCAGCAGTCAGAGTCAGCAGTGAGTCCTCATCCTTCTAGGACATGATCATTACTTTATTTCTTTATTACTTAGTTTATTTCAGTAGTTGGAGTTAGTTGGGGACATGTCCCATCAACTTCTTATTCAGATAGTTCAGTTTTAGAGGCTTTTCAGACCATAGTTTGTTCAGACAGTTTTGTTTCAGTTTGTTTTGGTATTGATATACTGTGCTTTTAGATGTTATGTTTTATTAGTTTTGAACCTTATGGCCTTTTAGCTTTTATTTCTGCATTTATACAATATATTATGTAGTGCTCAGGTACAAATTTCAGTCATGGGTTAGCTTGTGGTCCTTAAGGGTCATAAGCATCGTGTAGCGTTCTGGGTACTAGATTTGGGGCGTTACATAAGATGATCTTCTAATAAAAATTTATGAAGCACATACATATGATATAGTTCAATCTTGAAAGAGAATGAGATTTGTAATAAACATTATAAAGGCTCGATCATTCTTACAGGTGAATGTGTTAAGATGAAAAAAAATCATGGATAAGGACAAGTTCATGTATTATTAATAAATGATCTCACCTCTATGAAAGGCTTTAGAGATAAGAAAAAAATTACCGTGACACAAGGGTCATGTAACACCCTAAAAGTCCCCAAGAGCATATCCCAGACTTAACATAGAAAACTAATTGGAAACTAGCAAATTTTTCTTAGGACAACCCAGATCATGAGTCATTCCTATCCCTACGGCTAGTTGGGTGAACCTTTATGAACAGAAAATTGAAATTCCTGAAACATGTAATTTTTCTCCCAATAGCCACGACTAGTGATCACGAGTCATTGAGATAGTTTACTAGTCATTAGGTGACCTATACTTATGACGAACTTGAGAGTTGATATTTTTTCTTCAGAGTCCATGAGTCCCAATCATGACTCATTGCCACACCTCATGAGTCGCGGGATGTCAAATCATTCCTAAGTCATACTTTTAGTGTAAGGACCATAAGTCAAAGGATGATTCATTTGTTCAGTGTAAGAGTCTTGGTCGGTTTGTGATGACTGTTCTCTAGACTATCAGTCACGTTTGAATAGAGATTGTACACAATGAAATTTTATTGGATTTAAATTCATATGAAATTTGAATCATATTAAACTCAAGATATATCTGTCGAAATAGATTTATAAAATAATATAATTGAATTAATTTTTTTAGTCTAATAAATATAGATTGAATAAAAGTCCATTTTTAATTGGACTAGTCATCAATTTAGGCTATAAATAATGAATCCACTTTGATAAGACCAAGATATCATCTTATTTTAGAGGCCTAATTTGATGACACGTGTCAAATGATGTGGCGTGTCAAGTTAAGCAGGGATCCACTAGGTTAAAAAATGATGGGCATGATACCTGAAATCAAAGGCCAATAAAAATGTGCCATATGTACATGTGACATATCCCAACCAAAGAAATACCACCATTTCGGTTAAACAAGATTGGCTGAAGGAAGTCTTTCTTTACCATGACTCGTCTATCCTACAACTATAAATATGGGTCTCACAATTCAGAAAAAGCATCAAAAATTCTAATAAGAAGCAAGAAAGAGTGCATGGATCAAATGCTGCTAATTTCTCTGCAAGCTATAAGTTCAAGCATCCAAGTTCATTCATATCAAGAACACAAGATTCAAGATCAAGCCCAAAGTCCTTGAATTCAAATACGATTCAAGATCAAGTCCATCAAATTTACAAGTCAAGATAAAATTCAAATCCTTAAGTCTATTAAAACTATATTCAAGATCAAGCTCAATCATTCTTGATTTACATTTGAAAAGGTGAATCACAGGATTCCTAGAGATTGTAACACTCAAATAATAAAATCAAATAAAATAATTATTGTGATATTTTCTTGCCTCAATTATTATTTTCTCGACTTAAATTTTATTGTATACAAGTTCTAGTACACCCACTGGGATGATTTCTACCTCTCTTCTCAACTTTTCTAATATCATAGTTTAAGAATGCTGACTTTCAAGAAGGTCAACTCTCATTTGACTGCCTTCAAGGCTAGTGATTCCAAATTCTCCACTGAATTAGAAAACATCCTTGGAGTTACTTTTGGAAGCTTTGGAGTTATCAAAAGAAGCAAGGCTAGCATGTTAGGGAAACAAACATACCATGTGTTATCTGAATCAACTTTAATTTTTGGATCTTCAACCCAAAAAGGAGCAAAGTCCCTACATGTGATTTAGAAGAATAAAGCAGTGTGGCTGAGACAATTACAAAGACTCTATCTCTACTTGAGATTTCAGGTTTAAAAACTCTGGCACAAAAAATGATGGTCACTTAAACAACGTATTATCTCCACTTATGCGATGTAAGTTGAGCACTTTAAAAGTCAACTTATGTGATAATCTATGCTACTCTCTGAAGTCTCCAATAATCAACAAGCAATGGTAATTGATTCCTCATCTATGGAGGAGTAGCTTGCAAACCTGGCAAAGTTAATTAAGTTTGACAAAATACGTGCAAAATCAAGAAACTCAGATTGATAAGTTGGTGGATAGAATGGAAAACTTAATAAACTGAATTATAGCCATGCTCTTTAAAAGACTACAGATGGGCATGAGACAGAACATCCTACAAAATAGACACCACTTTATAAGGAGGTACCAGTATCTTATGAAGGAATGATGCCACTTGATCAATTGAAAGAGTTCATCGAAGGGACCCTCAAAGGCAAATATGAAGTTTTCACCAAGTCTTCTCAAACATATGCCAAGCCCCATACTGTGAGAATTGATAGCTTCAAAATGCCTTTTGGCTATCAACCTCACAAATTTCAATAATTTTAGGACAAACAAAACCCAAAGCAACATGTCACGTACTTTGTTGAGACATATAACTGATAGAATACACTATTAACCTGTGGTTTAGTTTATAGTATTATATTTTCATTTAATTTAAAGACTTGGTTTAATTTATTTAATAAAGTTTTTGTAATAAGATCGTTGTGACATTTCTAACCTTTACTTATATAGTAGATAATATTGTGTATGGAGTTAGTTAGCTCATACACAAAAGATTAAAGTTGTCGGTTCTTATAAGAAATAAATTATGGTTCAATCTAAGAGATGAAGTAGGACAAACATCTTGATGATTGTACCACAAGATTAAATATAATTTGATCTTAATTATGGGAGTCATAATATTCCAACCTCTTGTGCTAGTATATTTCGTACGTAGTGAATGGGCCAGGTCGAGATGTTTGCTTATATTTTGAATATTAATAAACAACTTCTTTAGTCCAATATATGTACTTATACTCTTAATATTGTTACAACTATTATGATCTATGTAGTTTAATTTATTATTTTAATCTATTAAAAGGTGAGATTCTATTATGGGATAATATATTCCTAATAGATTAGATGATAACAAATCATTTATTGAAATAACAATTAGTTGATGGAATCATGTCTCAAACTTGAGATAGAAGACACCCCTTTATGATTGCTTATAAGTTTTCACATGAAAACCCCGCGGTGGATTTAATATCCATCACGTGAAATAATTCGAGCATAATTATAAAGGATTACGTTAGTCAATAAATTAAATTTTCTAGAAAATTTGATTTTATTGATTGATGTCGGTAATTCTAATATGGGGAGATAAATAAGATATAATGGTGGATTTTGAAATTAAATTAAGGAGTGCAATTACAGATCTTTGATGAAATAATTTATAATTTAATATAATATGGTAATTCATTCTTTTGCGAACTAATACATTATTGAAACCCTCACTTAATAAACTTGTGGTCCCTACTACGCCTGATTAATTAACCAATTTGAAAAGAAAAAAGAGTACTTTAGAAGAAAGTTTTTGCAATAACCCTCTAGGTCATTTTCTTAATTTCCATCCATTTCTGGTGTTTTGAGCCTTCCCATAGCGACTACAGGTCATGTATGACTTGCTGAAACTATCGGTTTTGTTATCAGATAGTTCGTTTGGAATTTAGGCTCGTTTCCTATTTTGGAGCTTTCGATGTTAAAGAATTACCATGATTTGATTTATCAAGTCATGATGGCACCTACTATAAGCCAGCAGTAGGTAAGACAACCTAAAGTCTGAAACTACTAGTAATAGACTACCAAGAGAAATGAAAGAAGAAAATGAAATAACTATAGTAAAAAGGCTAAAATGCATAAGATAGTCCCAAAACCTGGTAGAATCAGTATAAGAGCTTCTAATGTAATAAGAGTACAAAATGAAATATGAAATAAATATACTGATACAACCCATCTATGAATACAACATAGAAATTAGTCTAGTACATAAGAGAGAAAATAGAAATACTCTAACGCCAGGAGCTCACCCTATGTCTCCGAACCTTAGTTGCTCTACATGACGCATACAACAACGACGAGAACCTGTACTATGATCTGCAGGCTGCAAAGTATAGTATGAGTACCAAACATGTGGTACTCAATAAGAAATTGCCAATTGAGCTCCAAATAAAACACAAATATATATAACATACAAGCAAGAATGTAAACTACATTTAAATATCTAGGGAACTAAATAGTAAAAATAAGGAGGCAATAAGTATAAACTATCCTATTCTATCCATACTCAGGAACCTAAGCAATATATCATATATTGCTGGCCCATATACAAATAAAGAGCAGATAAAGGATATATAATAGTATACAAGGCCAAGGAATGGATATACAACATGAACACATGAAAGGAGGGAGGGATATATGGTAATAAATAACTACATATATAATTATATATATAAACAAGGCTAATCCAAAAGTACAACCTAAAGTAGTTATACTAGAATCTTAAGACCTCCTAATCATAGTAGGAACTAGTACTAACATAATCAGGATCTCTAATCCACATGCCTAAACATGAGATAATTTTCTAGAATAAGGAAACCATAAAGACAGGAATAAAAATCATACCTCCAATCTAAGTACCAGTCCAATAATCAGCTTGTCTCGAACTAACCATAATAATAACATAATACAGTAGCCGGCTATCTTGAACAAGCAATACCTAAATCGAAGCCATAACCCAAAAAGTCCAATCAACAGACAATACACTATAAGCAATACTCATCACCTATACCTATGAAACCCCCCATAAAGCTGATAAATGTAGACGCATATTGGTGATAGGCAATGCATATGTAAGGATGAATGCAAAGTATAATCCATACTACTATAATTGAACTAATCACCATAAATAAACCAGTGTATACACCTCCTCCATCTCAATGGATTGCAAAGGTTATACCTATGGTGATCTCTTATCTCCAGCACAACAGCCCACAAACAAAGTGGCTCTTGAGGGGTTCAAAAGTATTCATATACATTGACCTGATCCCAATCTAGGATTTCCAATAACCATCATCATCATAAATCTATTCTGTCTAGTACCATATATATATATATATATATATATATAAATGCATAGGCTAGAATCATGGCTAAAAAGGTATAAATCTATAAATCCATTGCCCGAGGTAAAACTATGAGATAAATCATCATAAAAGTGTAAAAAGGGTCTGAATCTCTCTCGATCGAGGTAAATAGTAGTAAAAAACCCATGGACTGAAATCTATCTCGATGAAATCTCTAAAACATCATTTTGAGCCCAAAGGCTCATAATTTATTCATTAAGATGGTACAATTCCCATATGAAAGAATTCTTTTTAAAAGTGAAAAATAGGAATAAATCCTCTTTTTAGGAAAAAAAGTAGTAAAACCATATTTATAGTTGGAATCATATCATTTATAATTTTAGTGCGCACAAATGTATCAAATCTATGTATGCCATTACCTGTATCCAAACAATACGATTATGAGCATCTAAAAGTCTATAAACTACAACCACTGCCTTTACAATGATAAAACGCTTTTCGAAATTCAACCAATATAATAATCACGACCTTGGACCCAATAATATATATCTGACATAACCATAACATCATAATTCAGAAATACTATCACAATCTACCGAGTATCATAGTAAACATTATACTAAAGGTTCATTAGTCTCACCTATGCCTAACATGCTAGAAATCCAGGGTAATAGGATTCTAGAAGAATAATAAGTATTTCACCTTAAGGGTCGATTCACCCTTCTATCCCGGAATTCATAAATTAGGTTACGTTATGGTGTTCTACCCATTATCACATCCTAAAATCCCTATCTAACATACAACATATATAATACATCATCTCGTGAAGAAGAGTAGACAGAAGCCTACCTCAATGCCAAACCGCAATTCCTAGAATCATTCGTAAATCATCTGTTTCTGCTCCACAATTCAAAAATACCACAATGCTATAAAAATAGTAATCTATAGATTATTGGGAGTAAAACAAGACTTATATTGCTATATTAAGGGTCAGATCTTACGAGGCCCGTAAATGAAATTCAAAATTAAATTTGTCACGAGGTCCCCCAAAGGACAATAAATGTGTGCTCAAAAGTTGGACACAAATAGAGTGTAAATCGAATCTCAAATCAACTCTTAAAGTTTAGGAATTTAATACCTAATTTCTAAAAATTTATCATGAATTATGATGGAAATTGAAGGAAAATTTATAAGAAATGACCAAGGAGAGTTAAGCGAGCTTGCCTTAGCTTCAATGGATGATCATCCAATTTTTCCTCTCTTTAAGCTCACAACTTGGTGTGAAAATGGTGGAAGAAATGGTGAATAATTGGGTGGGGAAAAGGATTTAAATCTACCAGGTTCTGCTTAAGTGGTCACCCTATTGCTTAAGCTGCTCTACGATCGCTTAAGCGATCTTGCACCACAGCGTTAGGTATTACTTAAGTGACTCCCAGGACACTTAATTGATGCCCTCTTAAGTAGAATCAAACATTTTTTAACCATATCTTGACCAAATGGTCAAGGTATCTTAACTGACACTATGTCGTACATGCGATGGTAGCTTAAAGTGGTCATATGATTGTTTAAGCGGTTGTATTAGAAACCTGATGCATCAGATGCTTATGGGTGCTTGGGATTCATTTAGAACCCCATGCACGCAAACTAAATATACTACCATATCAAATTCGACGTGACTCAATAAAACCGTCAAAACTTTAATCAGAGATCATTTAGACTAAATATGGCCCACACCTATAATTTCATTTTTCACATAATTCGACCAATATACCTAAACAAGTCCCAAATCCTTGGGACCTAAACCAAGGATCCCCTATCCTAAAGTAATATTTTGGATCTCATAACATTGTTAAAATTCTCATCTGAGGTCATCTACTAAGAGTTTTGGCTTAATAACAAACTCTAAAGAGCGAAAGCATCCAAAATATTTTTTTTGATAATCAAGCCGATAGTTTTGGTAAGTCATAACTAACCTTTAGCCACTGTGGGAAGGCCCAAAATACTAAAAATACACACAAATAGAGGAAATATCCTGGAGGGTCATTACAGGAATTGGTCTCTCACTTAAACTCTTATTAAATGGCCTCAGATAAGAAATATGGCAGTTTCATCAGCTATGGAACATTGATTTTAGGCTTGGGGGAGCCTTTATTCAGATTTTCAGGCTTTTGAAATTATTTTGGGCTATTGGGTGGATTTAATGAAAAATAAAACTATAGTTGTAGGACCCACATTTAATCAAAATAATCTTGAATGAAAGTTTTGATGGTTCTGCTTAGTCTGGAATGTTGAATTTGGTATGGTAGCATAGTTTTTTGCAAGCACGGTGTTCCAAATAAATTTCGAACCCCTGGTCGAGGCTTGTGAGGACTTGGTGAAATTATTGATAAACAACATCTAGTGTAGCCAAGATTTGGCCTTTGCATTCGGGAGGCTATGTCCTTCTTCACAAAAGTCAAAAATATTGGCCTCCACATTTGAGACCAGCCATTGCATTTGTGAAGTGTAAACCAACTTGGCTGGCTTACCTTTACTCTTCGCATTCGCGATCCACCAGTCACATTCGTGAAGGGTCTTTCCGATTCATCCTCGTATTTGAGATAGGAGTCTTGTATTCGTGAAGGACCCTTAGTAACCCTATTATATTTCTTTCTTGCTCTATCCTAGTCCTCTTTTATGGCTTTTTTTGATATTTCTTGGGTAATCGTAAACTAGAGTTGGGAGTGAGTAGAGGAAGTGGAAGCAATCATTCCCCAGTAATTTCTTTGTAAGTTTGTGGCCTAAATCCTCCATTTAATTCTTACTTTTTTCTATTTTTTCATTGTCTTTTGGGGATGATTTGAGCCCCGATTTACACCCCACTTGCGCTCAAATTTTGAGCACGCATTCCTAATGACTTGACCTAATTAAGGATTTAAAATAGAAATGTGGCCCAAATCTTAGCCTAGAATACCTTTTAAAGCTACAAAATCCTATTATATCTGATGATGGACTCAATAAACTATAGATTGGCAAAAGGAATCCTTTAGCATAAGACTGAGCATATTACTTAGTATTTGGAGTGATATTTTCTGATTAGACCCTTGTAGTATCTTTAGGCCCTTGATTAACTTAGTCTCTCAGGTTATGGTGTTAATATTATATTAAATAATATATTGTGATCCCGTGGCGATGATTACGATATTAGTTGAGCACCAGATTAGTATTTTATCCCTTGTGAGGATGTGGTTGTGGTTTACAGATGTTTATATTTGTATTTTTTTGGATATTAGTGATAACATTCATACTTTTAGGAGCATTCATACTCACTTAGTGGTACAATTCCAACCAAACCTTTAATTTTACTATTTGTTTTCTAAAAAGGAATTTATTTCCACTTTTCACTTTTAAAAAATAGATTTCTTCTATAACAGAAATCTTACCACCTTATTTAATGATTTATAAGCTTTTAGAAATAAATGAGCTATTTTGAAAATTAGGCCAAGGTTGATTCCAATCCATTATTAAACCATTCTTTACTTCGATTGTGAGAGATTTTGATTTGTGATATGCTATTATGCAAATTTAGTCCTGACATTAATCTCGAGAAATGAATTTACAAATTTACACTCTTTTAGTTATGGTTCGAGTCTATGCACTTATATATATATATACATACATATATATATATATATATATATATATATATATATATTCAATACTGGATAGAGTAGATTGATTATTAAAGGTCTTGGGTTAGGACCAGATAGTGTATACAAATATTCTGAGTCCCCTATGGTCCCCTTCATATGTGGGACACAGTGCCAGAGAAGGATGGTCACCATAGGCCCCACCTTTGCTATCTACTAATTCGAAGGATGTGTATATACTTGGTATATCACTCAGGTCAGATATTGGCTACTATTGGTTTATGTATATTCAGTTATTTGTATCGCATATCACCAATATAATTGTTTGGTGCTTATATCTATCGGCCTTATAGGGGTTGTATAGGTATAATCTATGATTGTTGATTGCTGAGTGATTGCTTGCACCTTTCGGGCTTATAGGGGTCATATCTGGTTATTGTTTGTCCAGAGTAGCCACTTACTCTATTGTTGCTTATTATGCTTAGTTTGTCACAAGATGATTATAGACTGGTACTATGATTGTTGTTTCATCTTCTGATCTATTTTCTCTATTATTGGTAAGTTATAGTATTATTAGGTTACCTTATGATTAGTCACACTTCAATTAGAGGATTGATTATGATAGTTTAGCTCCTCTACTTGATTATGATCCTTGAGATGTTAGGCCGACTCCCTCAGGTTCTTATCTTTGAGTTTAGCCTTATACATACATATATGTGTATATATATAGTATTACCATACATCCCTCTCTTTCTTTATTTATTCATAGTGTACATGTCCTTGTGTTACTAATATATATCTTTTCTTCACTCTTTATTTGTATATTGGCTAGTAATATATAGTATTGCACTTCAGTTCCCGAATAAGTTTATTCTTATTTCTCCCTTAGCATTAGTATGTTTAATTTCTTGGATAATTACCTATAGTTTATATTCTTTCTTTACATGTTATTTATGCTTGCATTATCATTGGAGCTCAGTTAGTTGATGCCTACTAAGTACCACGTGTTTTCTACTCTACTGCACTTTTGCAGCCTGCAGATTTGTGGACCGAGTCCTTGTCATTGTTGTGTGCATCATTCAAAAAAGCTATGCATTGGAGATTTTGGGTGAACTTCTAGAGTTCGGAATATTCTTGCCCTCTCTTATATTGATTAGACTTATCTTTATTTTATATTCAAGGATGGTTTGTATATATATATTTATTCTGTATTTTCTTATGTTGTGATTGTATTAAAAGCTCTTATACTAACTTCACCAGGTCTTGGGGTTGTAATCTATATTAGTTTCTTTATATGATTATTTTCCATTGTTTCTTTCATTTCTCTAGATAGTTCATTACTAGATGTTCTGGATTATAGGTTGGCTTACTTACTGGTGGATTATAGTAGGTGTCACCATGACCTGAGAAATTGGATCATGACAATGTTACACGGTCTTGTGTTAATATGAATAAAATATTTGTCTTAAAGATATTAATATTTTACTTATTGATGACACAAATTAAGACGGTAACATTTTACCTATTAAAGATTGGTCATAATTGACAAAAAAATTTATTGGACTTAATCAGCAAAACTGTTTTGGAGTTAATGTTATTCTTATGGAAAAATATGTGAAATAAATGGGAAAAAAACCCTTACAACATTAACTTCTGTTTAAGATTGTGTCTATGTAGGGATTCATTTTTCAGCATTCATAAAGACTTTGAGATACTTTTCTCTAGAATATTTGAACCTTCCCAAACAAGTATTGGTTGAGGAAAAGTTAGTCAGAAAGAAGTAGAAGGCTTTATACCTGGAAAGAAAGGTGATCAAGGCTTTCAACGAGTTGTGTGAAAGCTTCAATGGGTAAGTTACTTTCTCGATTTTGTTTTAGTTTATGTTATCTAAATATAATGTGAATTAGATTTATCCATGAGAATTGCTTTTATTGTTCGTGTTCTAATAGTAGCAACACTAGAACCTATGATGACTATCTTGTCAAGCAATTTATCCACTCCCTAAGGGAAACTCCTTTGATTGGTACACGGACCTTAAGCCTAATTCCATTGATAGCTGGGATCAATTAGAGAATGAGCTCTTGAATCACTTCTATAGCATGATACATATGGTGAGCATGATAGAGAACACAAATAACCATCAATAAAAGGATGAGCCAATTATCAAATTCATCAATCGATAAAGAAATGCAAACCTAATCTGCAAAGATAAGCTCAGTGATGCTTTCACAATAGAGATGTGTATCCAAAGGATACACTGGGAGATTTTTTACATCTTACAAGGCATCAAGCCAAAATCCTTTAAAGATTTGGCTACCCGTGCTTATGAAATGGGGTTGAGCATATCTTCCACCAAAAAAAAAGGAGTAGCGCCTATCCATGACCCTCGAAAGGGAAAGGACTAGAAGGAACCTAAGAGATGGTGTAAGTTTGTCCTCAAAAGCGATAACAAAGAACCCATGAATGTCCACATGTCTGCTACGAAGTTCACCATAAAGGTGAGAAAAAATTAAAGCATGAAGATAACTTTTTCTCAAGCACGTCTAAACCAGAAGTTGAATTTGAAAGAGATGCAAGAAAGGGAATGCCCCTTACTTGATTTTGACATTTCCCAAATTTTTAATAAACCTCTCCAGATAAAGCTCATTGATCTACTAGAAATGAAGTGGTTGGATTAAGGTAGAAGAACTAATGTCCCAAACTATTGCAAGTATTATAGACCTGTGGGTCACCCTTTAGAGAAATGATGTCTTTAAGGACAATATCATGCAATTAGGTAATGACAATAAGATCCTGCTTAAAGATGAAAGGATAGTTCTTATCAAATCTTTAACACTTTTAGCTCGCTCGATCTCTTCAAAATATGCAACTTAAAAGAGTATAATGAGGAGCCATCGAAATATGACAAGTCTCAAATTGATGAAGATGATGATGAAAGTTAGATTCTGGTGACTAGGTTGAAAACAACAAGATGAGTCTATGAAAAGATACATAAGAGCAGACAACAATAAAAAAGATCATGAGAAAATGAAGAAATCATAAATTAGTTAAGCTTTTGAATAAGATGAAGTTAGTAGAGCATCACCACCAAAAACTATGGCGTTTGATGACTTTGGAAGAATTCTTGCTAAGTTGGTTCTGTGAAAAGATTGATCAAGTCAATATTGAGGCATCTTGTTTCAATACTACTAAAGGAAAATGAAGGGTAAAAGATTATCCATGAAACCTCTTTCATCATTTCAAAAGCCTACTGAACCTTTTCAATAAGAAGCACATATATGTGATAGAAAATCACATTCACAGATGGTGATCTCATGTTTGGTAAAATACTGGATAATCGTTCCTTGTATATAGTAGGTGATGTTCTACAGAAGAAGATAAATAGAATCTTGATAGATAAGGGGTCTTGAAACAACATCCTACCTATTCGCATGATAAAGAAATTTGGCATCACAATTGATGAACTTATTGAAATTCGTTTGATGATTCAAAGATTCAATCAAGGGAGTCAGTGGGTCGTAGGATCCATCATGTTAGAGATCCATATGGATGATTTGTGATAAAATATATTATTGTATGTGATCAATGATAGGACTTTATACAACATATTATTTGTAGGTTGTGGGTAGATAAGAACAAAACTTTTTCATCCTCCTACTATTAATGTTGGAAGTATATTAAAGATGGATTAAAAAAAAATAATTGTCGATGATAAGCCATTCATTGAAGTTGAATCACACTTCAAATCTATAAAATTCTACTTGAGGAATTCTGTCATGAGGCTGATGATATCACAATAACCAAGTGTGATGATCTCTCAGCTAAGAAGGTCAAGGTGGCTGTTGAAAAAGTAGCTATTTAAAAACGTCCTTCCTCTTTGAATAAAAAGAATGTCACATCCTCGAAAAAAAGACAACTCATGTACTTCACTATATACCAAAGGTGAGGAAAGGGAAAGGTCTCTCATTCGATGTCCAAGATAATGTACTATGGGAGTTGACATTCCTATTAAGTAAATTGATGCAATAAACTTGCCCTTAAAGTTATTGGGAGAATTTGTTAGCTTGAAACCTACCGCAAGATATGTCACTCCCTATAAGGCACACAAGAGAAGGCTTCGATCTAAATGCTTACAAATATTTGTAAATAATCTGAATAAATATTAAATTTAGGGAATCTTCCATCAGAAGCTAATATCAGGCAAGCATATGAAGGCTTAGGGTACATGTCATCACTGCTAGTTTTCATCTCTATAAGAAGGGCAATTAGCAACTACATCACCATGAAAGAAAATTCTACTGCTTCTAATAAAAGGTTTTCTATCTTTGATTGACTTGGAAAACCAACCAAAAGAAATTCTATGTTTGAGAGGTGGGCCCAATTAAAAAGAAGAAGAACGAGCATTAAAGAAGCTATGAAGGTACGATAGTATTTTCTTCATCTAGAATTCAAAAGGATTTTCGAAGTTTGATTCCTTCCAAAAAAAGGAGACAAACAAAACTACTATTTCACATTTGGAGGTGATAAAATCAAAGACTTATACTATGGTTTATACCAAGGAACATGAGAAAGATAAAGAAAGTGTAGACTCTTCATATCATATTACAACCTAGAGTGAGAATGATACCTCAACTCAAATGAAGGTTGATGAAGAGTTCAAAGATATTTCCTAGTGATACCATATATCAGTCAATGACAACGATACTCAAGAGGAGAAAGATGCTAAAGATGCCTGTGGAAACTTAAAGAAGGAATGAAAACCACAATAGATCCCTTAAAAAAGATTAATATAAGAACTAATAAACAGTTAAGACCAACTTACATGAGTGCGTTAATAGAAAGCTTATATGGACATACTTAAAGAATATAGGGATGTCTTCACTTGGAGTTATAAAGAGATACCTGACTTAGATCCAAAAGTAGTAGTTCATCAGTTGGTAGTCAAGAATGGTGTTTGTTCTGTTAAGCAGACCCAAAGGCATTTTAAAACAGATTTGGTTCCATTGATTGAAAATAAGGTTAAAAAAACTCACCATAGCTGATTTTATTGGTGAAGTTAAGTACCCTACATGGATATCAACATTGTTACTATGCGGAATAAAAATGGAAAAATCTAAGTTTATGTTGACGTTAGGGATTTCTATAACATATACCATAAGGAACAATTTCTTATCCCTATTCTAGAGTTGTGATTGATGCTACCACTATGTAATGCCCCAGAAAATCCAAACCTAGGCTAGAACCATGCTTTAAGTACATGTAGGGCATCATCAAGTTTTATTAGTATGAGATGGGATTTGCATATATACCAAGGACATAAGAACCCCCTAGCCCTTAACCAAGCCAAAACCTCTCTTATCGATCAATTCTTAAAGGGGTGATCAAGTTTAAATGAGCATAACTTCCCAATCAGATGATTTTTGAGTTCATACCCACCAAAGATAGATACTTAAATTAAGTTTCTAATGCATCAAGTTTTGCCTTAAACCAATATCGAAGAAAAAAGTTATGCTTTTTTTTAGTAAAGCACTACTCTGTAGTGAGATACCACGAGACCAACCACAGCAGTGGTTAAGTGATATCATTTGATCAAGACAACCTCAGCCTATAAAAGTTGACAAAGTGTACCCACATGCCACAAGAGGTAATCATGATCGTGCTTTGAAAAAATGATCCCCTGGCACGATCGTGAGTCCCATAGATGCCCTTGATATAACCAACAAACATACGAACCAAGGTACGACTATAGGTAGATCCCACAATTATACCAAAGATCATATGATCATGTTCATAGATCTCTCATACACCTCCTAACCCCATGTGAAACCCACGAATGTAGGTTAGTGTAATGCCCCGAGTCTGTACCTCAGACGCTACACGATACTTACGACCCCGGAGGACCACAAGCTAACCCATGACTAATATCTGCTGTGAGCACTAAATCATATACTGTAATAAATATTAAAATAGGCTGAATTTCCATAAGGTTCAAATATTTGAAATACTGATAAAGAATATCAAACTATAATAGTAATTTGTAAAACTGAATACTATCTAAAAAATTATCTGAAAAGCCTCTAACTGAACTGTCTGAAAATGGAGTTGATGGGATAATCCCCCAACTAACTCCATTTACTAAAATACTACATCTACTAAAAAACTAAAATAAAAGTATATCCTCGATAGATGAGGACTCACTACTAAGTCTGACACTGCTGGCTAAATATGAATCTATCTATGTGCGGTCGGGAACCTGAGCGTCTGAGCCTATGATATGAGACATCATAGCACAAATAAAGAGTATGCGTTAGAATATGGAATGTACTGGTATGCTAGATTTGGTAAGACGGAATGCAAGTGTTCATATGCATGAACAATAACTGGTTGAATGATAGAGAATAACTAAACATGAAAGTGCATGGATAACTGAAACTATTGTAAATATTGAGTATGCAATACTGTGCATATATCTATATACTGTAACTGAGCTTTTCTGAAGCTAAGTATTGTGTTCTGATACTGAGTAACTGATAATCTGAGATTTGCTAATATCTGAGTTACTAATACTGATTGATTGTGGCTGACAGTCCTAATTCTGTAGAACTGAGTTCTATACTGAAGACTGAAACTGAGACTGTGGGAAGTAATCATTTAATCGACATGCCCCAAATAAGATAACTAAGTTGGGGTCCAATCTGTAACCCCAACTGGAAAGGTGTCAGTACTATGCCACGGGTAAAGACAACCGAAGAGATACCCTCATCTAGCAGGTACTCTAATAAGAACGGTGGAACCCTCAACTGGCAGGTTTGATGTCTCAACCTACGCTGGCTACGTAGTTCTGGAACGCAAGAATTGCTTCTAGAGATCACACCCTCTACTGACAGGTGAGCCCCCATCCTTAGGTTTACTTGGTGTTAAATCCTACTTCCAACTGAAAGACACTAAATTGATTATTCTAAACTGGACTAGACTAAGTACTGAGTTTACTGAGTTTTCCTGAGTTTTGTAACTGACTGAGTTCTACTGAGTTCTGTGACTGACGAAATTCTACTGATCATGACATGACTGATACTATTCTATAACTGACACTGGCTCTAGGTGTACAGCTAAATTGTCGAGTATTAAATACCCCCAAGACTCGATAGTATCAAAGTAAATCATAACAATAATCACTTGTTTATAATTTGTCAATAGAGACATTTTAGCAAACACTTGTAATGCATTTACTTATACATGAATGGGGAATATATGCTATCATGTTATAATGGCACTATTTCATTCACATAGGCATTTTATCAAACACATGGGGAGCATTCTTAGGTTATACAATAATCAACACATATAATTATCATGGCTACATCAATCAACTTGCAAATTGAAGGGTTTATCATGAAGATCATGTAATCCAGCACGTATATTAATTAATTTCATGAAAGCTTGTAATTTAATCATGGACTAAGAGCCAACAATAACATGAACATGAATTTAATTTAATTCAAACATGGTAGTTCATAATTCAATAATCTTGTAGTTTTAGAATGGATTTGTGGACTCTATGGGTGAAAGGAACCCATAGTCAACACCTAACATACCTTGGTTTGTGAATTCACAAAGATTGTGGTGAGTTCTTGAGACTTGATTCTTGAGCTTGATGAAACTAAGGCTTGGTTCTTGAGAGGTTCTTTGTGAAAAATGATGTATCTATGATATTTGGGTCTGAAATCAAGTGTTTAGGACATTTTTTATGTGAGCTAAAAAACTCTATTGCCCTCCAATACGCGGAGTCTAAAGCTGAAAATTCTACGAGCGTGCTATGGAGCATGTGTTTCATGCTCTGGAGCTCCGGAATAGAGCGTGTGCCGCATGCTCCCTGGGGTGGACTAGAGCATGCGTCACACGTTAATCGCATGCAGCTACTATTTTGGACTTCTAAACATGCCCCAAATAGATTTTAAAAATTCTAAAACTCACCCAATAAGACCTATTAACATCCTCGATTATGAATCAAGTTAAAAATGGACATTCTAAGGTAGTAAGGGTCGAAAATAAGGTCATGGAAATTTTGAGGTCGAAAATAAGACTAAGTGTCAATACTTAGCTTAAAAAGTTTCCTTAGTCTGGAACTTTTTTTATGCTATGTAATACTGAATAAGACTAAGACTTTTACGGGGTCTTACAGTTGGTCCCATGATCATGGAATGGTTTTGTATGTCCCTATCCATAGTTTCTAGTTATGAAATTTTAAGCGGTGTATCAACCTTTTCCCACTCTTTTAACACCAAAAGTATGTGTTTTGGGAATTTAAAGGGTCATTTGTGGTTTTTATATGAACATAAATCCTCAATACTTAGAGTATCATCCGATACATAGTTTTAAAAGTGAAAAAAAAGGCAATTCCTTTTGTCCTAAGGCCTGTTAGGGTTCATCTTCTTCAGGAATCTAAATCTGAATAATTCTTTAGGATTCTAATATCCAGGTATATGGGATTTCAGCAATGTTTATCCTTTCACCCGTTGAGTCCCATAGTAAACTCAACTCTAAATTTCAATTCTCTTTCATAATTTTGGGTTATGGATATTAGTAAATTCATTGATATCTCAGTCTTTTGGCATTGGGTTATAACCCCCAGTTTAGCATGAATTTCAATGTTATTATTTTATTATGATCCTAAAACCTAGTTACATCATCAATCCCTTAATTATTAGACTCGAGTCATTGAATTTTATAATTGCATTTAGTTTATAAAATTGACACACTAGTTGTATTCTTCAGGGATGGTGGGTTATGAACACTCAGTAACCTAGGATTTAATCCATATAATTTTGGATTCTATATTCCCCAGTTTACATGCTTTGAATGCTTTCAGATAGTGCATTATTTCAGTCATTAGATTATTAGCATCAGTGAGCATTTCAATTATCAGTGTCATTCAGTTGGGTGTAGTACTTAGCACCGAACAGACGTAAAGATTAAGGCTCATCCGCTAGTTTGGCTGAGGCCTTTAGTATAAGTACCTAAGTCCTAGAACTACGGTGCCACCATAGGTACTAAGAAAGTCACCCCTCGGATCAGGCTTGACACCATAGTCCTAATGGACATCAGTTTAGTCAATCCACTTTAGTTAGTATTCATATCCTTGGTAAGTTATTGGCCACCTTGGTAAGTTATTGGCCACCCTTTCAATTGAGGTAACAGGTTAGCCCCATGTTAGATCACATTAGGGCATGCCAGTTATTAGTAACTCTTACAATTTATAGATTATAGTTTAGATTTTAGATTTTTACAAGACCTTGTATTTAGTTATTCGGTACATTTTACAATATATCTTCATTACTTGGTCTTGCTTTAGTTATCATGTTACATGCACCGTGTTCAGTTCATATCATTTTCATCCCCATCTTGTATATAGTACATTCAAATTACTGTTTACATACTTTCTTTTGCATTGTATTAACTTATTATATAGGTCCTAACGCTCAACATCAATTAGCGCCTAGTACGATCTCTTCCTATATCAGCAACAATAATTTTGGTGAGTCCTCGTCATGTGAGGACCAGAGTTATCATTTCATTTTAATTTGTCTTTGTCATTTCTAGTTTTTAGATAGTTAGAGTTAGCTGGGGGCTTGTCCAAGAAACTCATCATAGTAGAGACTTTTCAGACATATTGTTATATGTTTAGCTTGTGATCTCAGACTTGGTTATTTATGATTTGGTTCCTTTGAATATTTGTTATATTATTCCATTAATCTTTCTCATAAGTGTTGTTTTTATCAGTTATCTTTGATATTCATAGTGTTTTTCCAAGCCATGGGTTAGCTTGGGGTCATTTGTGACTCTAAGCGGCATATTATGACTAGGGGTTAGTCTCGGGCCGTAACGCACTAGTCATTAGTTATGAGGTGATGTATTTCATAGATAGTACATCTAACTATAATCAAATTTGGATGGAACTAACAGATAAGGAGCTTACTACATTTCGTATGCCCAAAGGTATTTATTGTTATAAGATGATACTTTCTAGTCTGAAGAATGTTGGTGCCACTTATCAAAGGTCTATGAAAAACATCTTTGATGACCTACATTAAAAAATGTTGAATTCTTCATGGATGACTTAGTGGTGAAGTCAAGAAAGAGGAGTGGCCACTTGAAAGACTTGAGAATGGTATTTGAGTTGCTCCAAAGATATCAACTTAGGATGAATCCATTGGAATATCTTTGGAGTTACTTCAAGAAAGGTTCTTGGACTTATCATATGACATCAGGGAATTAAAATTGATCAATCCAAGATTCATGACATTTTTAAGATGCTCAAGCCTCAAACATTCATGAGTTAAAAATTGTTTAAGAAAAGTTAGCATATCTAAGGAGGTTTATCTTAATCTAGCTGCAAAATGTCAATCATTCAGTAATCTCATGAAGAGGGGTGCTAATTTCAAATAGGACTGAGCTTGTAGTAAGGCCTTTGAAATTATTAAATCAAACTTGATGAAGCCTCCAGTTCTTGCGATGCCTATGCATACAAATCGCTAATACTCCACTCGCGGTACAAGAAAGGTCAGTTGGAGCACTATTGGGTCAATACAAAAATAAAGGCAAAGAGAACTCCCTTTAATACCTGGGCAGGATGATTACACTAAATGAGTTAAATTATTCTCTAATAAAAAGTTATGTTTAGCGTTAGTCTATTTAATCCAAAATATAAATCATAACTTTCAAGATCATGTTGTTCGTCTTGCGTCTAGGGAAAATCCTATCAAGTTTGTGATGTTAAAACTAGTCCTCAGTGACCAAATTGCAAGGAGGTACCTCTAGTTTTGATAAATGAGATCATATACATCCCCCAAAAAACTATAAAGGCATAAGCGTTAGCAAATTTTTAGTTGACTACCCAATACTTTATGATTGTGAATTAACCGATGAACTTCCTGATAGGGATATAATGTTTATCAAAGTTTGACCCCCATGGAAGATGTACTTTCATGGTTCCATATATCAAGGTGGAGATAGTGCTAGTGTGGTATGTATACTACAAAATGAAAGGTTTTTGTATATTCATTTACCTTGACAAATTGTGGCTCTAATAATGTTGTTGAATATCAAGCACTAATACTTGGATTGGAAATAGTTTCGACATAAAGAAACTACAAGTCTTTGGTGACTCTCAATTAGTGATCAAGCAGGTCTTGGGAAGCTGTGAAGTCAAGAATCCATAGCTACGCCCATATCATGATTATGGTCAGAAATTAATGAGATGGATTAGAGAAATAACCCTCCAGCACATACCAAGGAAGGAAAATAAGTTGTTCACGTCTTGGCTGCTTTAGCTTCAATCTTAAATCTTCTAAATAAAAAATAAGTTACTATTCACCAAGAATGGGTAATACCGCCACTGAATGATGATTTATCTATTAAAAAGTAGCTTGAGTAATTCATTACTATTTTTAAAGTCATAAAAGGAGATTGGTGATGACCTACTACTGGTGTAATAGAATATTTATAGAGGATTCACAGAGAAGGACTGACATCAATCATTATGCACCTTGCTTCCTTTAAAATGAGGATACATTGTACAAAATACCATTTAAAAGGGTACTGTTCTAATATTTGGGAGAAAAAAGAAGCAGTTAAAGCTTTGTAAGAAGTATACTCAAGAGTATATTGATCTCCTTGGTCGAGACTGAAGCTCCACTATCACATAAAATAGATAGGAATTACTTGACAATGACAGTGAAAGATTGCTTGGACTATACTTGAAGATATAAGGATTGTCAATTTCATGTGAATTTTGATACATCCGCCTCTCAAAGTGCTACATCCAACTATCATATCATGACCGTTTGATGATTGGGGATTGGATGTTATTGGACCACTACCAAAGTTTTCTATTAGACACTTGTACATCTTGATTTAAATAGATAAGTTCTCAAAATAGGACAAAGTTATCGCTCTCAAAAAAATAAAAAAAGAATATTGAAATTCATTTCTGTGAATATCATTTACCAATTTGGAATCCCTCAATGCATAATAACTAACAATGGTAAGCCATTTGATAACAAGTTGATGAACAAGATTTGTGATCTTTTTGGTTTCAAGTAGTATATATCTTCTATGTACCATGCAACTGCCAATGATCTAGCTGAAACATTTAATAAGACTTTTTGCAACCTATTGAAGAAAGTCGTCTCTAAGTCCAAATGAGATTGAAATGAATAAATGGAAAAAGCTTTGTGGGAATATAAGATGACTTATCGCACACCAACATAATCAACTCCATACTCACTTACTTTTGGAGTTTAAGAAGTCTTACTA
The DNA here is from genome assembly GCF_002878395.1 of Capsicum annuum. Lineage (NCBI taxonomy): Eukaryota > Viridiplantae > Streptophyta > Magnoliopsida > Solanales > Solanaceae > Capsicum > Capsicum annuum. The sequence goes on along the minus strand of NC_061119.1, from coordinate 39,082,865 downwards.
CTTGAGCGCCAAATACCGTCTTTAAGACTTGATATTGAAAAAGGGCTCATGAAGAAAAAAATGTTCGACTATACCTAGAAGAGTTAGAATATCTTGATGAGAAGAGGCTAGAGGCTAAATAAAACTTGAATGTTATCAAAACTGTGTTATCTAGTGCATTTAATAAGAAAAAGTTAGCTTGAGGTGCTTTCAAGTTGGAGATCAAGTCCTAATAGTAAAGAGGCTCATCATCACTGCAATACCCCATACTTCTACCAGCTTAAATTCGTCCCAAGAATGTCAAAAACTAGTTTCAAAGATGAATCCACTTTTATACATGTGGAATTTTCAAGATTTTCACTTTTTTCATGTGGGAAATTCAATAAGATTTCTATCGATACCAAATTTTACCAAATCCGACACTCGGGCGAAGAGTTAGAGTATTTTTAGTGAGACAGTGATCACCTGAACCATCAGCGTATCGCGGAGCTAGCTTAAATGGCAAGTGTCAATTTTCAGTGTTGCTCCACGATAGTGGCGAGTCGCGCCAAACTTCCAGGTCTTAAACAAGGTGGAAACGCGATAGCTCCGCGTCGCGCCACCATGCAGATTCCCAATTGCACAGTTCCAGTGACTTGGCACGATAGTGGTGCGCGCGCCAAGAATGAAAATTGGGAAATTTTCAAAAGAATTAAAATACGTGTCCTAGGGTTAAAAGGGTCAATTTTCCTACCCTATATTAGCTCAAAAACATGGATTTGAGCCTCCATTACACCAAAATATACTCTATTCTCTCAAAATCCTCTCAAGAACCCATTAAGGTTTTTCATAGAAGATTCAAGTTCAAGAATTTCCTCCATCAACCTTCGTGTATTTACGAACCAAGGTATGCATAGTATTTATTCATGGACTCTTTTCATCCATGAAGCCCAAGAATCTCTTTTCTAAGTTCAAGTTTATGGATTTCTTTATGAATTTCATATTGGGTTTGTTTTGTTTATGCTAAGAATGATCAATTGAATTCAAATCCATATTGGGTGATCAATGTTAGGTGGAATCGATTTTTATAGATATATATTAATGTGAACCTATGATTAAACCCTAGGATGATGAAATTAGATATTGAATCATGATGTTTAATTGTTGTATAATATTGTCTACATATATTATGCCTACCATGTGTTTGATTAAGTGCCTATATCAAGGAAAAGTGCCCAACTAGCATGATATTATGAAATCCTCATTTATGTACAAGTTTATGCATATCATATGTTTAATGAAGTGCTTCAACATATGAATTATGAATTGTGTTATTGGTCATGTGTTCAAGTAAGCCATGCTATATCAGTTTCTTTCCATTGAGTCCTGGGGGTACTTGTACCCAACAATTTAGCTGTATTCCTAAAGCCATGTCAGGTTTTCACGATAATTTCAATCAAGCCATGATCAGTAGAATTTAGTCAGTCTCATGACTAAAGAAATCTCAGTAAATTCAGTATCCATCAGATCAGTCCTACTCAGTAATCTTAGTAACCACAGTATTCCTAGTAATCTCTATAACTTCAGTACTCTCAGTCAGTCCTCAAAACTCAGTACATTCTGTCAGTTAACGAAACTCAGTAAACTCAGTTTAGCTCAGCTAAATAATACTATTAGTATCAGCTCAGTTCAGATAATCACTTTAGTTCAGTGAATTTTTGATGAGAGTAGGATTAGCACCGAGCGAGCCTAGGGATGGGGACTCACCTTCTAGATAGGACTGAGATACCTAGAAGAAATCCCTAAGTTCCAAAACTACATAGCCAGCGTAGGTACGAGATGTCACCCGTTAGATAGGACTGACATACTCAGGGATCACCCGTTAGCATATTTAAATGTATAGGACTGATCCCAGGGGTCACCCGCTAGATTAGGACTGACTCCACAGCAGTTGTCTTTATCAGTGGTGCGGTACTCGCACCCTTCCAACTAGGGTTACAGGTTGGACCCCAGTTAGCTTAGTATGGGGCATGTCGGTTAGATGATTACTTTCCACAGTCTCACTTTTCAGTTTCAGTCTCAGTAATAGAACTCAGATAGTTCTACAGATTTTAGAACTGTCAGATACAGTCACTCAGATATAGTACAGAACTTAGCTAGTTCCTTCAGATTCAGGACTGTCAAATACAGTCACTCATGTTATCAGCTATATCAGTTATCAGAACTCATGTTATCAGTATTCAGCTTCAGGACTGTCAGATACAGTCAACCAGACCAGTTCTTCATAATTAGAACTGTCAGACACAGTTATTCATGTATCAGTAACATAGTATCAGTCCCTTAATTATTCAGTATCTCAGTATTCGTCAACTCAGATGTCAGTAAATCTATGTTATTAGTAAACTCAGTAGTCATAACTCAATATTCAGTCCTATTACAATGGTAGATAAAGTTACATATGCATGCATGTATTTTCACATTCATGTTAGTCAGTCAGTTAGTATTGTTCATGCATATGAACCCCTTGCATTTAGCCTACCTCACTTGCATACCATTACATTCAAAGTACTGACGTATTTGTGCTATGGTGTCTTATACCATAGGTTTAGAAGCACGAGCGCCAGAGCATCAGTAGTATCCCGATTCAGCAGTCAGAGTCAGCTGTGAGTCCTCATCCTTCGAGGACATGATGATTATATTATTATTTAAATTTTCATTTTATTTCAATAGTTCAAAGTTATTTGGGGACATGTCCCATCAACTTCACAGTTTTCAGACAATTTAGAGGCTTTCAGACTACAGCATGTTTCAGACAGTTTATCTCAATTTTGGGTATTATCATACCCCATTACAGACATTGTATTATAGTCAGTATTAGTTTAGTTTTGAACCTTATGGCCTTACATATTATATTCCATATATTTACAATGTATTATTTAGTATTCATTTACAGATATCAATCATGGGTTAGCTTGTGGTCCTTCGAGGTTATGAGCACCGTGTAGCATTTCGTGTACTAGATTCGAGGCATTACAAACTTAACGTAACACCCTAACTTAGGAAGGAGTCCCATATCGACAAAACATGGGAGGGATTCTGGGTATATAAGTTAGAAATCCTTACTCCCTAGTGACGTATTTTAAAGCCGTGAGGGCTTGAGACCAAAGAGGACAATATCACTAGTGGGTTTGGGAGTTAGAGAGGTGTCTCGGGCCTTGATGGTTTGGGATGCCCGTGGCAGCCAGGGCCTCGTGTCAGGTCGTGATAGAATGGTATCAGAGCCACTCTTGTGTCATCTCTATTGATGTGGGACAGAGTTTAAACTGAGTGTAGGCAAATTCCAGTAAGGCGGGGCAAACCTCAGTCCTAAGTGTAGGCAAATCCTATTCGGTAGGGCAAAACTCAGCTAGGACACTGAGTCCATAAAGGGGGTGTATGTAACACCCCAACTTAGGAAGGAGTACCACATCGGCAAAATACAGGAGGAATTCTAGGTATATAATTAAGAAAGCTTTACTCCTTAGTGATGAATTTTTAAGCCATACGGGCCTGGGCCCAAAGCGGACAATATCACTAGTGGGTTTGGGAGTTAGAGGGGTGTCTCAAGACTTGACGGTTCGGGATGCCCGTCGCGGCCAGGGCCTCAGGTTGGGTCATAAAAATCATCCTCTATAAGTCTAGGGGTAAATTCTCCTTGAAGTGGGATTGATCGTTCGTCATACAAGAGATATATTAAATAGCTCTTACAAGCTGGTCAATGTGGATGGCATGAAAATTAATCCTATCAATGCCAAGTTCTTGAAGAAATACTGTCTTTGAATGAAGATGACTCTATTAAATGCACGAGCATAAACTGCATGTCACTCCTAGCCCACCAGAGTATAAATTGTATATGGCCCCCAGAAAAATATCCACTAGATTGAAAACCTCCAAAGAGGTGGCCTAAGAAAAATTTAGGACAAAATAAATTTAAAAAAAAACTCTTCCAGAGCAATGTTATTACTTGATCCTCTTCATCAAAATGCGTAGGCGCTTAGAGTTCCATTCTATGTTCAGTCATATGAGTGTCAAAAAAATACATCTTCCCACTTGATCCACCACATGAAAGGTAATTTTGCAAATAGTCTTATCAAACTTTGGACTTACACCGAATATATTTGACTCAATGGGAGGCAACCATTACAAAAATGAGATTATTAAATAGAATTTAGAATACTTAAGTTCTCAAAGCCTACAGTTGAGGATGCAAATCTACCGAGCCTGTAGTTATTGAGGTTGCAAGTAAAAGGCTTAAATTTTAAGGTCTTCAAATTGAAGTTTCAAATATACTACGGTTGTGAGATGAGACATAAAGTTGATGATCAACAATGTTTGAAAAAAGTCAAGGCTTAATACTACATCATCAATGCATCAACATAAATAAATAATTTTTGAAATTGAAATAGAAAAGAAATATTAAAAGAAATATGCAATATAAAATAGAATAAAAAAGATTTTTTATTGTTACTAGTAATGTCAACTAATCAATCAAAAAAAAATAAGAAAGTTTGAAGAAAAAGAAGCATCTCCTAAGGCTAATATAGGCATAACTTAAAATTAAATAAATCTTGGAGAGTAGCCTCTAAGCTTGGCATCTTCTTTTCTACGATATTTGAGGATTCGTTGTCGCTAGGGAAATGTCAGAGCACTTGTAGAACCCTCCTTTAGCAGCTGAAACTTTAGATTCAACCTCTTTCATCTCTTGCTTGGAAGCATTTCAAAGAGCTTTTAATTTCATAACCTTTTTTCTCTCCTTCTCAAAAGATTTTCCGGTAGCAGACGGATCTCCTGAATTCTCATTCCTTTATCTCAACACAAGTTTAAGATTCTCCTTGACTTTTACAAATGGCTCCAAATTTTATATTTTTATAGTTTTGTCAATAAGGGTTGATCGTGCTTGGTCTTAGGAAGTGACAAGTTTGAAGAAAGACCCCAACAAATTCTACAACGAGGAAATAGCCACACCCATTCTACTTTTGTCGGTAAGTACGACATGGACCTCGTCTTCAATTAAAAAAACATGGTTTGCAGTAAGTCCTAAAAGTTTGGTGCAGATGTTAGCCTAAGCTTTCATGAAGAAGTTTCTTTTAAGATCTAAGACAACCTTCTTTCCATAAAAATAGGCATGGTTACCACTTTTCGTTGGTAGGAACTTTATACTATATTTGTTTTAAGTTTACCACGAGGAGTAGAAGTAACCTCTTTTGATGGAGAAGGTAATTTTCTTGAGTATGGCCCTGCTTCAGACTCACTACTATCTTGTGTCTTACTTTGGTAAGGATCCTTCAAAATTTTAACATTGCTTGGCTGCACAGACACAAAAAAAGATGAAGAATAATAAGTGAGATATATAAAGCCAATTCATATGCTATGAATAGTGTGAAGTTAAGTCATTATCTCTTTAATGGCCGGTAAAGTCATCGAATACCTATCGCCAGTATCAAAAATCTCCACCGCATGCAAGTTAGTATCTTCCAATGTGTCTAAAGGTAATTTCACCTTCTTCCTACAATGATCTCCATGACTACTACTACTCTTATCTTGAGATGGTTATTTATTGGAAGCCTGATAAGTCTGAGCAGTTATCCTCTCGTTCAAACTTATTTGTGTGAAAGTCCCTTAATATTACATGGCACAACTATTTTCCATTTTAAAACATGATGCTTATCTACAAATAAGGCTTCTTTGGCATCTAACTGAGGAATATTGGTAATAGTACCTACTACATTCATTAAGGATTGTAAGTTAGCTTCAAGAAATCTCCCATGGACATTGTCCTAGTAAGATTTATAGGCAGTGAAAAAGTACTTTTGCATGTTGGATATAGCTTTAGGAAAAGCCGATTTTGACATAGATCCATACGACAAATAAATTCAATAAAATCTAAGTCCCTCATCTAATGAAGTGTAGTGGATATCAGTTCCTAACCTATCAGGGATATTTTAATAAAACCTAAATTGACGACTGATCGATACGGGCTATGTGGATCAAGGATAAATGATCTTTCACATCTCAAAGAAAGGAAGTTAAAATAGAGGCTCATGAAGTAACTTATCTCAAAATATGATTTCTTATCATTGCCCACAAACAAAAAATCAACAGGTAGACCTATTCGGCATGGTAGAAGTCCAAACAACACCCTCTCCCTTATGAATGTATTTATTGGCAAGCTCTTCATCAAAATATCTTACAACACCTTCACCAAAGTAATTTTCCATCAGTTGAATAGATGGTCAATTAAAAATAGGATAATATATATGTATTGAAGTAATAAGTAAGCCAACAATATATTTAATGAATCAAAAAGGATACTTTGAGGTTCTCAAGCTGGGAAGATTGTAGATCTTATTAAAACCATTATAACTGCTCTACAAGACGGGAATCGCTAGATTAAATAATTGTTTATTTATCATCATATAAGTGATCCTAAAAGTTTTGGACAGATAAAATCACCATCCTTAGAGGAAAACAAAAAGGTGCATAACTAACATGAAAAATAGATCACCAAATATGTATCAGTCCTTTATTCGTACCCCACTCTGAGTTTAGAAAATATCGCATCCTCTACACTTGACCATTTTGTTGCTTTAGAAATAGAAATAGTTGGGTTATGTGTTGAATTCAAGCGAGCATATTTGTTCTCCTTCCTCATTGGAATTGGCTCGTATCTCACGATTCTTTTACACTAAACCTTTATCCATTTACTCAAAGGAATTCTTGAATTACGAGCCTCTCTTTCTTGAAGATATTAGAAGGATACAAATAAGAATTCATAAGTATGGGGGATGAATCTTTCATTCGTTTCACCAACACCTACGAGCTCCTTAGCTCTAGGCACTACTTCATTATAGGAAATACCTCTAATGGGTAGCCCCCCCAAAATTTATGTAAATCCTAAAGGGATATGGATAGCTCTCCAACTGATTTAAGCAATATATTTGTATTTAGACACCAAGCTTTAAAAAATGCTTGCAATATGTTTGAATTTCGATCATATATGAATAGAGAAGCATAAATGGCATCGTATATTTTTGGTGCATTCATGGTTTGTTCGCTTCTAGCCAAGATTTCTTCAACCTATTTTCAGTATCCTTGAGTATCATGATACTTATCATTAATCTCCATAGCACCCCTCCAGCGTATATCTCCCTGCAGTATCCAGTGGTCGATTAGAACCAATATTGTTTTCTAAAATCTAATTTAGCATATGGAGAGAATTTCTCAAGGGTGGCCATGGATCCACATACCTGACAGCTATTGGAGTATCAATCAAAGGCTTGGTTAAAACTGTACCCTCATCGATCGCAATTAGGAGATACTTTTTCTTGGAGGATGAAAATGTATAGTCCCTAAATCGAACCATCTCTACAAACTATATGAACAAAAAAAGTTTGGTCAAATACAAAGTTGAAATTTGGACAAATAGCTACAAAAATGCTGGCTGACCATAAGGTTCTCCATGTTTTAGCTTTATTAAAATATAGGCACATGTGATAGAGCCAAAGAGTCCATCAAGATTGAAGCCGAACTTGTCAGATTTCAAGGTCATGGAGACAAAGTTAAACTCTCGAAACTTAAGCTAACTATTGCATAAGTACAGTGCTAAAAAGATCCAAACTGGAAGCCAAATTTGCCAGGTCTCAATTGGCAGAGGAAAAGTTAAACTCTCGCATCTTAAACTAATTATTTCATAGGGACCAAATTTGAAAACAAATTTTTAAGGCCTTAAAGTATCAGATGCGAAGTTAAACTCTCGCACCTTAAGATGATTATAACATAGAGACCAAACTTGAAGTCAAACTTGTCATATCTCAAGGTGTTGAAGATAAAGTGGAACTCTCAGAGCTTAAACTAACTCTTCACGAATGTTATTTGTTTCAAGAAAGAGAAGAAGAAAAACAAAAAAAGAAGAAACAATGAGAAAATAATTTTTTAAAATAAAGTCACGTACCTCTAACAGCAATGGTACAACAAATAATTAATTGGGGCCGACAAAATTACGACAGTGAATTTTGAATTTCAATAGCTCATCACATATATTTATAGAGGAAATGAGTCGGTGGTGGCATTCCAATTCAATTGGAACTGAGGATTTTTTCTATAACGCATCGGTTTACTAATCCTACAGAAATGGGGTCACATTATTGGAGGAATTGTAATTGAAGGGGAAAGGATTTCCTGAGACCCAATAATTGCTACAAGTTTGAAAAGAAAGGGTTGTCAATTCTATCCTAATTTGAGCGTAAAACAGAAATGGAGAAATAGCAGCATTAAATGCTGACAAGAAAAAGTCAACCTCGCCTTTTTTGAATTTTGTTATTCACGTGAACAAAAGAAGAAAATAAAAATCTTTAAGTCTTTAACATATTCTCATTTGGTCTCACATGTAATGATCCATGATGTTTTACAATAATAATATTATTGCAATTAAAGCATCATCCCAACACTTCAAACCTAATCTTCAAAAGATTAAATATCTCGACAAATCTTGAAGAAGAGGTCATTTGGACATAATAAAATTTTATTGAAATTCATATAAAATTCACATTTTATTAAATCTCAAATATATTAATTTAAATAAATTTTACGAATTAATATAATTCAATTAATTAAGTCTAATTAATAGATATTTAATAAAAGTTCAATTTTCATTGGGCTACTACATCAATTTGGGCTACAAATAATGAGCTCAAAAAGTTTAATATGTGATCTTATTCTAAAAGGCTAGTTTGATGTCAAGTGTCAAATGAATGGCACGTCAAATTAAGTGGGGGTCCAATAGGATCATGTCACGTATCAAAAATGGTGCAGTATGATAAGTAAAAAATCAAAGGCTAATAAAATTGTGTCATATATACAAGTGACATATCCCAACTAATCAAATAACACCATGCCACTTAAACCTGTTTGACCAAACAAAGCTTTTCCTCACCATGACTCTTGCATTCTATAACTATAAGTAGAGGTCTCATAATTAAAAAAAAAACACCAAGAATTCTAACAAGAAGCAAGAGAGAGTTTGTGGATTAAATGTCGTTGATTTCTCTGCAAGCTATAAATTAAAGCATTCAAGCATCTAAGTTCATAGATTCAAGATCAAGACCGCAAGGTTCGAGATCAAGGCCAAAAGTCTTTGAATTCAAGTACAAGTCAAGATTAAGTCCCCCAAATGAACAGGTCAAGATCAAATTCAAATTCTCAAGTTTATCAAATTCACTATATTCAATATCAAGTTCGAACACTCTTGAATTTACATTTGAAAAAGCATATCAGATGATTCCTGTAGATTGTAAGACTCACATATTGAAATCAAATAAAATGATTCTTGTAATATTTTTTATCTTGATTATTATTTTTTTACTCAAGTTTTATCGTCTATAGGGATGTTGTCATCTTTTCTTACTCTCATAATTCTTATACTACATCATTTAAGACTGATTAAAAGGGAGTAGTAGATTACTTCTCTCCATACTCTCTAAAGCACTTAGACACTTTAAAAAAATAGTGATTAAACTCTCTGAAGGGAAAATAAGAATCTGGGGTTCTTCTTCAAAAGCTACAAGATTCAAATTCTTAGCAATCACTCTATATCAAGGTATATGAATATTCAATGAGGGATTCCTTGCACCCTTATGCTCAAAAACTAGTTTTAAATTATGATTTTTAGTAATGATTTTTATAAACTCATAATCTAGGGTTCACATGCCTAATTCTCAAAATTTAGTTCCTCGTGTTATTTTATAATGATGATACCATTCAGAGTTATTAAGCATGATTGTCAGGGCCTTAACTTAGTTATTTTAATGCTTGAAGAATTAAGTATGCTTTATAGACGTCAGTTTTTTTAGAATAAATTACGCATGACTTGATAGATTTTAGTCTATTTTAGGATAACATGACATGTTTTTCACGAATTTACATTCAATAGGTTAGGATCAAATATAAATTGTATACCAACATAATTTTAAGTAAATTGCAAATGACTCAATTATATTTTCAAGGTATGTTTCAGACTATTAGAATTTTAGTGTAAACAAGCATGATCAGATTTCAATTATACAATACTTTTAGATTAATAAGTTCTAACCCAACTTTTAGAACATTAATTTTAAATAATCAATTAATATATTATCAATTTGAAAGTCGTGCTTAGCATTGAAGTGGACTAGGACCCCAATTTCATTGAAAGTCTCAGAACTACGTGCTACCGTAGGTTTATTTAGTCATTTTAATTTGGACATCAGTTAGTGATCATGCTAGTCATAACTTTATATTCTGGTAAGGTATATTGTGCCCTATCAATATGGTGTATAAGACCCTTTTGATGGAGTGTATATATCAAAATCCACGTTAGCTCATGCAGTTTCTATTGGTTAATAGACTCTCCCACAAACTCAAATTTAGAATATTCATACATGACCGTCATAGATCAATTTTACCTGCATTATTATATGACTTTTTAAAGTATCTTTGCATATCAATATTTATGCATAGCATGATTGGATCATTGTACTGCAGTTCAGTTCAATTTCGCATCCAGCTTGCATTTAGTATAGTTTATTAGCATTTTCGGCATGTTCATCTTTACTCTAAATTTTGCATATCTCGCATGCTCATTACATTCAAAATACTTATTGCATACTTTTTTTGCATTGTATTACTTTTTAATGTAGGTTCAAAATTCAGTCTCAACATCGTAGTTAGTACATTTCAATATCATTTCAACAGTTACAGTGGCGAGTCCTCGTCATTCAATGATGAGAGTTTATGATTATCTTCTTTAGTGTTATTTTCAGTTTCAGTATTTAGAGTTAATTGAAAACTTGTCCCAACAACTTATTATGGTCATGATAATGAGGCAAGTGTTAAAAAAAGCACAAATATAATACTTCATGAGATATTGACAAAGATTCAGTTACCTGAAAAATAATAAATATAAAAAAAAATTGATAAGTTATATTGTCTTGAAATCGATATCAAATAATCATTGATGATAACTTTGATATAATGTAGAGTTCAACATTATTAACTGAATTAATGATCTTGAATTAAAATTTGTCAAAAAAATATGCATAGATATGACTAAATAAAATACGTAAATTCGAGGTTTTTTTTTTCTCTAGAAAGGTGAAGATTTAAATTTATAGTGCAAAGACCAAGATATAGTATTAGTGGGGTATAAATGAACTATTATTTCAAAGTAAAATATAATATATCAATTGTATGGCTTGTGCCCTGGTGCATATAAAGATCTTTCACAAAATTTCTTGTATTATTGTAAGTGATGTGTCCTTCTATAATGGATGAAATAAGATTTTTTCATTATGACTATAAATGAAAAGTTTGATAGTGTAATGAATGGTTGTCATGTTTATCTAGACAATGAAGATTGTATAAAACTCCTTACAGAATTATAAGATTTTAAAGAGATTCTATAAAATATTCAATGATCGTAAAATTGTCTAGTATAAAAACAATTTTGATATTATGAAATTAAAAAGTACTATACTTAGTATAGTTTGTGCACTTATGTATTGGGGAGAGTCATTTACAAGAATAAAATGATGGTTTTAATTAATGAGAGTATAACATTTGTTGTACAATTTTTTCTTTAGCCAAGATTTTATCCTACAAAATTTTTCTGACATGATTTTTAATGAGACAGCTAGTAAGGCATCTAACTGCATATTTACATTGAGCATTTGACAATCAAATATTTCTCCATCAATCAACATACATTGAAAAGTTTTTGAGGTAAATTTATATAGATAAATCACTTTCTTTGAGTACTTCTTTGGTTATGAGATTGCTGATATAAATATAGATTTATTCGGACCTCAAAAAAGAATGAAAAAAATTCTTGGTAATGAAACTTCATATCTCAGTGCTATTGGGACACTAATGTACCCTACACAATATTTATTTTACAATAAGTTTATTGGTAAGATTCATCTCATCTCCAACAAGAGGACATTGAAACGGTGTTAAGCATATTTTTAGATATCTTTAGAAAACAAACGATATGAAGTTGTTTTATTCTAATGAATCCTAGTCAGAAATGATTGACAGAGGCAAGATATTTATCTATCTCAGATAGGCTATTTCTTCACATATGAAGGTACATCTATTCAAAACATACAATAGTTGCCACTTCTTCAAGCTATACAAAGATAATAGTCATCCATAAAGTCTGGCAAAAGTGCTTTTGGTTGAAATCAATGACTCAATATGTTTTACAATTATATGATCTTTTTGTGTAAACGAAGATTTCAATAATATTATATAAAGATAATGATGCTTACATAGGTCAATTGAAGAGTGGATACATCAAAGAAGATCGAACAAAGTATATTTCATTGAAGTTTCTTTCGCACATGTTCTTCAATAAAATGGTGAAATAACAAATTCGCTCAAGTAATAATATTGCAGATTTATTCACCAAGAAATTTTAAATATCAAAATTCGAGAGATTTAAGATATAAGATTGAAATGTGTCGTCTCTAAAATTAGCGAAAGGAGTAAACTACGTGTTATACTCCTTTTTTCTAAATCATGATTTTGTTCCATTGAATTTTTCTGATAAAGTATTTATTGAGGCTCACTCAAAACGTATTACAAAATATGTACACTCTTTTTTCTTCACTAGAATTTTTTCACTGAATTTTTTCTATTAAAATTTTAACGAGACATATTATCTATGGAAATCCAAGAGGGAGTGTTAGAAATTCTTTGAATGCAAATGCCCATTCGTGACTTATATTGGCTATACATGTATCTATTCTTAATCATTCATGTAAAATTAAATATACATTTTAACTCTTATATTTGAGAAGACACTTGTGTACCAAAAATAGTTATCATTCTCATGTGAAAGAAACAATCAAGAATATATAAGAAAGTAATAAGAATTATATTCTCTCTCATATCTTTTGTCTCCATGTCTTGTTCAATATTTATATATTTTTCTCTTATTTTACAACCGTTTGAAAATAAAGTTTGCTTTTATTTTTGATAAAATTTTACTGTATAACAACAACAATATATTTCATGACAAAAATAGATGTTCATTTTTATTCTTTTATTTTTTTCCAGGAGTTTCGACCTTTTCGCTAACTTATAATCTTAAAATTGAAAGTTAATGATACTATGAGTGCGCATGATCGGGTTGGTTCAAATTTTTCAACTACCAAGTTAAATCATTCTTGTCTAGCTTTTAAATCTATATACCAAACCAAATCACTAAAATTCAGATTTTTCAACCTCGAATTTTTTTAAATTTTTTTCGTTAAAGTCTTTATACAAAACTATAATTAACTTATACTTCAAATATGTCTTTAGTCCTAGAAAGATACAACTATTTTAGGTATACCTTGAGAGAATAACACAAAATATGAAATGAGTTTTGACTATAAAAGATTCAACCAAAAAAAATCGTATAAAATAAATTATTGCATATTAATAAGTTATAATAAAAATAATCATAATTAAAAATATAAGTCTTGCTAAAATAAGACTAGTAAATATGAGTTACATAACTAAATATTAAATAGAAAAATAAATTTAGGTTATGTATTTATGCAAAATTAAAAAAATATTCAAAATTATTATTATTCCTAGGATTTTAATTGAATATTTTTGTTTGCATTAGTATTGATTTGAGTTTTAGTTGAGTTACTAATATCTATGGTCTATAAACCTATTGGATCATTCAAAATTCTAAATTTAAACTTGAAATAATATGTTGAAAGACCAAAAACTTTAAGAAATAATTATAAATTACATCACAATAAATATTTTTAAAAATTGTGTAAATGTAACATCGATTTTGTTCGGGTTAGTTTGACTTTTTTTAGTTAAAATCAAATCAAACCAATTAAAGTCAATTTATTTTTATTTTTTTTCAAAATCAAACCAAGTCAAGACAAACTATTAGTCAATTTATTTTTTCGTTTGACTCGATTTCCAATTTGGTTCGATTTTGTTGTTCACCCCTAATACTTGTCATTCGAGCAATCACTATCTCATTTTTATTTGTTTCAATATAAAATACTAAGACATAATTTATAATTTAATTTTTTATTATTAATTATTACTCTCTTTTTCAATTTATGTGAGTAAATTTGGCTTGGTATGAAATTTAAGAAGAAAGAAAGACTTCTGAAACTTGTGTTCTAAAATATATACTATATTAAAAATGTGAAGGTTCTTATAGTTTTTATTTTAGTTTTTACCCTTCATTAAAAGTCTTTGCAATAAACAAAATCGTGTTTTCACTTATTTTTACTAATAATTAAAAGTTAAAAATTAATTAAATACTTATAAAACCTTGAAAATTAATTAATACTTATAAAATCTTTCTTTATTAGAAAAACTTAAAAATAAGAAGAATTTATGAAGTAATAGATGAATTGGAGCAAGAAACCTGCGGTATATTTTTGCTGCAACAAGATACAATATGAATTATAGTCTTATCATTTATGCAACAATGTAAAAGAATTCTATTAGGATTAAAAAAACACATCTATTTATAAAAAATTTGCAACCCCGAAAAGGTTAAAAAAAACAAAGGGCTCCTTGTAAAGTTACTCCATTCTCTCTTTTCAAATTTCATTCTTATTAAGTTACTAGGGGCTTTGAGCTAAAAGTGACAAAAAAAATTTAAAATATGATGTACGTGATTCAAGTCTTAATAATTGACTGTAGATGATAATTATTTTATTATGGATTAAGAAAGTTGAGAAAGTTTGAAAATAACCCACAAGTTTTTAAATTTACACTTTGATCCAAATGTTAGTTAATATAATAGAAAACGTGGGGGGGGGGGGGGGGGGAAGGCGCGTTTCTCTCTCTTCTCGTCCGTTGTTGTTTTCTCTCTCTTCATGATTTTTATTGTTCATTGTTGTTGCTGCTTTATTCATTATCATCATCTTTTACTTCATTATCATATTCATCATCTTCATCTTCTTCTTGTCAATCATTGTTGTTGTTTTTATCATTACTGCTGCTATTTGACCAATTTTTTAAGTAAAATTTTATTTCGTACATCACTTTCCATTTCGGCATTACTTCATAGGTGACTTTGGTAAGTAAAATTTTGATATTTAGTCGAATTTGTCATCAGGGTACACTGCTACTGCTGTTTTTTCAACAATGGATAGAACTCGATCATGAATCCAACATAAAATCCCACAATTTAAATAGATCACTCATCTGTTTCATCAGATAAGTAAGCTATTGCAATGGAAGACTAATATGTTGGATTCATGTTTATGGTTTTATTGTGCACGTAACATGAA
This sequence comes from Capsicum annuum, assembly GCF_002878395.1. NCBI lineage: Eukaryota > Viridiplantae > Streptophyta > Magnoliopsida > Solanales > Solanaceae > Capsicum > Capsicum annuum. The sequence goes on along the minus strand of NC_061119.1, from coordinate 39,067,572 downwards.
TTGAACAGATAGGTAATTTATTGCAACAGACTAGTTATCTGTTGCAACAGACTTATTATCTGTTGCACAAGACTTATTATCTATTACAACAGACTATTTACCTGTTGCAACAGACTACTTATCTGTTGCAACAGATGAGAAATCTATTTGGAACAAAGGCATGACTGTTCACCTTCATTTATTAATTATATTTAAACTGGTGACTTCTTTATTACTGTAAAAAGTTAATGACTTAATTAAATCAAAGTTGCTGACTGACTTTTTTATTATTGTGATAAGTCGCGACTTTTCAGACTGTTATTATTAATTAGTTCTTAAATTTAAATAATATTTTTCTCAAGTAAACCATCTGTGTAACAGATAATCTATCTATTGTAACGTATAATCTATTTGTTGTAACATATAATCTATCTATTGCAACAGATAATCTATCTGTTGTAACTGATAATCTATCTGTTGTAATAGATAATAGATAATTTATTGCTACTGGATTTAAATTATTCCTTAATCTTCAACATGTTTGATGAGAAGAAGAAAGAAAGACTTAATGAAAATTAAATAAGAATTAAAACGTCAAGGCAATGAAACATAAATTTATTTATTAACCAAAAACAAATAAAAATATATAGGCTAAAAGAAAAAAAAATATTCTAATTATTATTATTATCATCATCTTTATTATTATTGTCAGCCGGCCAATCTTCAACCAGCAGCAGCAAGGCCCTCCTCAGCTTGCGGATCTCCTGTAGCATCCTTGCTCTCAACTCCCACTACAGGTCATGAACCTGCCTCCGAAGTTCATTCACGGCGTCTTGCAGAAAAGCAACGTCCCACACTGGATCTGTCATATCTAGAACACACATGAATTGACAAAAAACATAAAAAAAAAAAAACTAAACAAAAGAATCCGAATATAATATAACGTATACTACAAATTGGGTATATATAGACACAAAGCAAGAAAAATACTTACCTGAGTCAGGAAAGAGAAAGTGGTTGAAGGTGTAATATGAAAGACAAGATGCAAGAAATAAATAGAGTGTAGTAGAATGAACGATTGAGTAAGGAGGGACCTATTTATAGAGGATTGAATTTGAATGAGTTAGGTAAAAAAGCGGGACTGTTCACCTCCATTTATTAATTACATATTTTGATTACTGTGAAAAATTATGACTTAATTGAATCAAGTTGTGATAAGTCATGACTTTTCAGCTTATTATTATTAATTAGTTCTTTGCAAAAACCATTTTTATTAAGTTGTGACAACAGATTCTATATCTGTTGCATCAGATAACTCATCTATGACAACAGATATATAATCTGTTGCAACAAATGCACAACCTGTTGCATTAGATAATCTATCTGTTGCAACATATAATCGATCTTTTTTTAATAATCATCATATCATTAATCCAAATTTGGTGAATTTTTTATTATATAAATTAAAAAAATAGATTTAAAAATAAAAATGGCAAAAAGTCACACTACTTGTCGCCTATTTAATATTAACATCAATTATTCAAATTAAATAACCATTTTTTACGGTTATAAATTGTGTTTAGACTTCATTTCCTTATTGTTTTATGTGAAAAGAAATGACTTAATTAAATCAAGCTGGTGAGTTTTTTTATTATTGTGACAAGTCATGACTTTTCAGCTTATTATTATTAATTAGTTATTAAATTTAAATAAATTTTTTCTCAATTAAAAAGTACAAGACACTTTTTCAATAACTGTTTCTTTAATAAAATAATAACAATTTTTATTGAGTTGTGGCAACAGATTATATACCTGTTGCATCAGATAACCCATCTGTGGCAACAGATATACCATCTGTTGCAATAAATTGACCATCTATTTAGGAGATTTTTTTATTTCTTCTAACAGTTGATCATCAGTCGCAATAGATGGGGAATTTGATGCATCAGCAACATTGAATGTGTTAGAGACAAAAAGTCACGACTGTTAAACTTTTATTTAACAGTCATCATATACCTTAATTAATCCAATGTTGTGACTTTTTTATTATATAATAAATAAATAATTTAAAAAACAGATTTAAAAACCAAAAAGATGAAAAGTCATGATCAGATATTAAAATTAAATAACCGTTCTTTTACGGTTATAAATTGTGTTTATCATTTATATCCTTATTATTTATTTACGAACCATTTTTTATATTAAATAATCGAAAATTCATGGCTTTTCACCCTCTAAATAACAATAACTCTTTTTTTATTAATAACCGCTAGTTGCAACATATGATCCATCTGTCGCATTAGATTAACCATCTGTTGCAACATATGATTCACCGGTTGCCACAAACGCTCAATCCCTACCTCCAACCGTCGACATGTTGAGAATAAGGAATAGACAGAATAATAATTAAATATTAAATAAGAATTAAAAATTTAAATTCGACCAAACATAGATTTTTGAATCCGTTATATACAAATATATACAATAAAAAAACATATCCTTAGATAGATCCGATATAAAAAAAATACACACTCTAAAAGAAAAAATATTAATCTAATTATTATTACTACTAGTATTAGTATTAGTATTAGTATTAGTATTAGTATTAGTATTAGTATTAGTATTAGTATTAGTATTAGTATTAGTACTAGTATTAGTACTAGTACTAGTATTAGTATTAGTACTAGTACTAGTACTAGTATTAGTATTAGTATTAGTACTAGTATTAGTATTAGTATTAGTATTAATATTATTATCAACTGGCCAATCGTCATCCGGCAGCAGCATGACCCTCCTCATCCTTGCTCTGAAGTCGCCCAACTCCCTCCAGAGTTCATGAATCTGGCCTTCAAGTTCCTGCAAGGACTTGAGATGAATTACCTTGTACAAATCTGGATCAGGCATAGCTAGAAGTGAAGTAGAATGAACGAGTAAGGAGGGACCTATTTATAAAGGATTGAATTTGAATGGGTTAGTCAAAAAGTTAGGACTGTTCACCTCTTTTTAATTAAAATTGGTGACTTTTAAAACTTATGTAAATTTAAAAAAATGGATCTAAATACAATATTTTATCTTTATTGTATTTCAAAAAGAAAATTGCTTTAAAATAAATCTAACAGATGGGTAATCTGTTGTAAAATATATTCCATTTGTTAGATAATTTATAATATATTGACTATCTGTTACAACAGATCGATATATCTGTTTGATTTTTCTAACAGATAAGTCATATGTTGCAATAGATTGATCATCTGTCGTAAAAGATGTCTATAATTGTTTGATAATTTAAACAGATAGGTTATCTATTGAAATAGGTTAGTCATCTGTTTAATCAATTTAAGCCATAAATGGGCTAGGAAGAATAAGGTGCGTGCAGATAGATGGATCCACTTTCATGTGTTTGGTTTAAGTATTACTGATAAGGTCATCGGGACAATACACATAAAGTACAATATTTTTGTGAATGCATTTTTAACCAATTGGCACTAATTATTCAAACAAGATCTTGCATTATACAGTTAAGTTTGATAGGTTCGAATTGATAAGTCTGAGGGTACCATGAAGATGGTGCTTATACCTTGTTACGAATTACTGACGGTTGTTGCTCATGTTTATGCATGTCAAGTTTTGAAAAGGGATCAATATTTGGTGTCATTGCAGAGATTCAATAGTGATTGGACCTAACTTTAAATCTGCATTAGACTCTGAGAAGGCCTTCGAAGCCTTGCACTGCATCAAATAAGAATGGAAAACTAATAGAAATTCCCCTGGCCCAAATTTATATGAAAGGGTTGTTCGAGAAGATGATTATACGCCAGAAGGAGCTGAAGGAGAATGCCTGTGAGGTAAAGGGGAGTTGATGAAATACTATATCATCTGAGAGCTAATTGAAGAGGAAACATAGGGTAGCAAGGAACTTCTAGCGAATCTGGCCGATGAAACTGAATTAAAAGATGAGAAATCTGAATCAAGTCCAAATATGAAAGCGTATCCAGTAATGAAAATTCGTCTATTGTTTCTTTGAAAGAAAAAAATGCAGACAGAAACTTTTCTAGGGAGCTATGGCTAGTTAGCATGGTCGGGATGAGCACCTATATAGAAAATAGCAGAACACCAAGAAAGCAGCTTTATGGGCACCAAGGGTTGAAATGATGTACAGTAAGTCGAGAAAACTTGCACGAATAACAGTTGTAGTTAAAATAAGGAATCTAAGCGAAGGAGGCAATTTCTGAATTTTAAATTGCATCTATGTTTTCTTGTTTGTGGTTCTAATTAGGTCCACTGCAATTGACCTGATCGGAAACACAAACAATATTGAAAGGCAGATTGAGTATCATTACTTCCTTAACAATATGGATTTATTGATTGTGTTTTCTTGCCTTAGCATGCTTTCAACATATCTTGGAGAAGATCAAAGGATTGTTGTAGTATGTGAATCTCGATAATTTTCAAGCTTGTTTCCAACATGCTAATTCAGTATTTAAGCTGGTCGTTGCCGTCTTTGAGGTCATTATAGAGTTCCTAGTCTTTTGTGAGCTCGTCAATGAGAAACACTTTCTTGGAAGTTGTGGAATTGTAAAAGGCCTTCATAAGGCTTCCAGAACACTTTCTTCAGTAGGCTTAAATGATACATAGAGGGATCGCTATGTTGTTTTAGGTCAAAATATTTTGATGCACACTTAAGCAGTGGTCCGAACATTTGAACAGCTCACTTTTACCGAGCGTTGTTCAATGCATCTTGCTCAAAAAACCTTCAAAGGATTTGATAGATTAATTAGCCTGGAATTACGTAATATTTAATCTTGATTCCACTAATCCTATCAAACGTTACGTAACTCCAGGATCATTAACCAATCAAAACATTTGCCTAAGTTAGTGCACAAATCAAATGAGCTCAATCTCTTAGTTTTTTTGCTGGTCACTCTTCTCTCATAGAGGACAAGAGTGATCAGTAGAAAAGCTAAGAAATTGAGCTTGTTTGATTTGTGCACTAAGTTGGACAAAGGTTTTGATACGGTAATGAGCTTGGAGTTATGTAACTTTTGATAGGATTAGTGGAATTAGTTTAAATCAAACATTACGTAATTCCAGGCTAATTAATCTATCAAATCATTTAAAGGTTTATTGAGCAAGCTGCATTGAACAACGCTTGAAAAAAGTGAGTTATTCAACTGTTCGGACCACCTCTTGAGTGTATATCAATATATTTTGACCTAAAACAACATAGCGAACTCTTCATGTATCATTTAAGCCTACTGAAGAAAGTGTTCTGGAAGCCTTTTGATGGCCTTTTATAATGCCATAACTTCGAAGAAAGTGTTCCTCATTGACTAGCTCACAAAAGACCAGAAACTCTATACCAACCTCAAAGACTTCAACGATAAGCTTGAATACCGAATCAACAAGCTGGAGGCAAGCTTTAAAATTATCGGGATTCACATACTACAACAAGCCTATGATCTTCTCCAAGATATGTTGAAAGCATGCTAAGGCTAGAAAACACAGTCAATTATATACATATTGCTAAGGAAGTAATGATACTCAATTTACCTTTCAATCTTGTTTGTGGTTTCGATCAGGTCAATAGTAGTGGACCTATTCGAAACCACAAATAAAAAGGCATGGGATGCAATTTAAAATTCAAAAATTATCGTCTTATCCTTATTTTAACTGCAGTTGTTATTGGCGCAAATTTTCTCGATTTACTATACATCATTTCAACTCTCGGTGCTCGCAAAGCTACTTTATTGATATTCTGCTATTTTCTATATAGGTGATCATCCCGACCACTCTACCTAGTCGTATTTCCCTAGCAAAGTGTCCATCTATATTATTTTTTTTAGAGCAACAACAGATGAATTTTCATTATTGGATACACTTTCATATTTGTACTTAATTTAGATTTCTTATGTTTTAATTCAATTTCATCGGTTAAATTCGCTAGAAGTTCCTTACTAACCTATGCTTCCCCTTCAATTAGCTCTCAGATGATATAGTCTTTCATCAACCCCCTCCCCCATTTTCCCTCGCAGGCATTCTCCTACCGTGCCTTCTAGAGTATAATCATCACCCCGAGCAACTCAACCATATAAATTTGGGCTAGGGCAATAACTATATTGATTTCCATTCTTAGTTGAAGCAGTGGGAGGCTTCGAAGGCCCTCTTATAGTCTAATGCACCCTAAAAGTTAGTCCAATCACTATTGAATCTCTTTATAATGCCATGAAAACTTAATCCCTTCACAATACTTGAACATAAACATGAGAAACAACCGACATTAAATCTTAACAGGGTATCAGAACCATATTCATGGTCCCTCAGCCTTATCAGTTTGGACCTATCAAACTTAACTATAAAATTACAGATCTTTTATTTAAATGATCAATGACTAATCGGTAAAAAAAGCATTCACAAAATTAGTGTACTCTATGTGTGTTTTACGATAACATTATCAGTAATACATACCTCCCACATATGAAGTGGTTCCATGATATGAGCCAAATGGTCATCTATGCTTTTGCAGACGTCATTAGATGCCAACGTATAAAGATCAAGACTTGGTCACCTCGAGGACACAAGAACATGTATGGAGGACCCTTTTTGAACATGATATAAGGCAAACTCTTATGTGAAAAATTGTGTGGGGGCTTACCTTTGATGCCAACCCAAAACTACAAGTGTTGAAGAATGACCCCACGATTATAGAGCATTGAAGAAGAACCATTTATTAAGGGTATTTTGTGGATCACACTTTGTTATAAAGACACTTCATGGCTACCCCTTTCATTAAGGGTATTGTAGTCATTTTTATTATGTAATAAGCTAGCCTCTATATAGTCTTCTATTAAGTCATTTTCTCTTTAGTTTTGGAAGGATAAATATATGAAAGTCTTCTTCTCTCTTTGAGAGTATAACACCCTTAGTGTAGGGCTTGGATAGGCCATTAGTGTAGGGCTTGAAAAAGCCAATATTGTTCTTTTCTTGGAAATGGTGGATCTTGAGGTGAGTTGATTCCCTTGGCGATCAGCGTAAGAACTTGGTACTTGTTAACTTATTTTGTAGAGGTTTTAGAGTTTTGATACACTCTTTAGTTGTTACCTAATGGGTTTTCTTTGTGTCAAGTTAGCTATCTTTTACTCCTTTTAAGTTTATGTTTGCTTCTCGTATCGTGTTGTTGTCTTGTTGTTGCGGGTAAAGGCTTGTGATTGTGGGTTTTTAACGGACTATTTTGGTGTTGTAGATACCATTTGTTATCATTTGGTATCAGAGCAAGGATTGATTTTGTTCCAACAAAATTAATCTTGGGCTTGTTAGTTGAAAAATAAAAAAAAAGTGTTGAAAAACCAAAAATCTCAAAAAAAACAAATCTATCCCATTTTTATGTTTAGCTGAAATTTGAGAATTAGATTTAGGATATTTTAGTGTATTTTGTTTGTTTCTAGTGTTAGGTTCTTGTTCCCTAACACTAAGTGAGTCTAGATCTTGAATTTGAGCTTAATCCGGGTGGTTTTGAGTTGTTCACCATTGTTGAGTTTAGGGTTGAAGAAACTAGTAAGGTGAAGCTTGAAATTGGAAGGGTTGTTGTTGATATTGTGTCTTGAAAAACACATGGTTGTGTTGTGGAGTTTAACATGAGCAAAAGGAATCCGAAATCATTCAATTTGGAGTTCATTTGGTTTAGTTTCAATCTTTTGAGTATTCTTGTTGTTCTTCATATTCATCATTTATTGTTGAACAAGAACATTCAATAGGTATGGTTTGATCTTAAAGAGTGGAGAAATAAGTGTAGTCTTTTGTTAGTCTTGAAATACATCCCAAAGAACATACAAAAGAAGAAATGGGACAATAGAACTTTCAAAAAGACTCATTATCAAAAGGGAGTAAGGGCACATACCAAGACAAACAAAAGAGGAAAGGAGACAAAGGCTTTCAAAAGGTGTCTTGCCAAAAAGGTGCAAGGAAAGTCAAATCTCTTGAATTTTGAAAAAAGTTATAAGACTTGTGCTTCCCCTCCTTTAGCTAATTTTTCACTCTCCCAAATTAAAAATTTGACCAATCTAAATTGCAAACTTCCATGACACCAAAATTGCCATGTCACCAAACTGCCACGTCATCAACGTTCCAAAAAAACTTGAAGCTCAAATTTCAGATTTTAAGGTTTCTTTTCCTTGTTTCGTTAGTTTCATTTCTTGATTCTAGTACTAATTAGCAACTAGTAATCACCTACTAGATTGTGAATTGGTTTCTGAATCCGTTTTTGTCGTGTCTTCGTTATTTGTGTGCTTTTCTCATTTTTAATTCGTCGTAACTTTTTATTTCAAGTTCGTAAGTAGAATTTTTTTATTTTGTGTCTTGATTCGATCAAACAAGAATCTATTTTGGCCACTAATTAGAATTGACATCTTATTGACTACCGGAGTATAAGCAACTTTCAATATTCGCCGCTCCAATTATGAGGATCACAAAAGTGAGTGCCTACGAGTGTTTGTGAGGATTTTTACTACTAATCTTGTTTATTTTCTTTTGTTTGTTGTTGTCTTTTTTTTTTGGTTAGGTACCATGGCTGCCCATAATTTCAAGGCCACATGTAATCGCATCCATGACAATCTTGAAGATATGCAATGGCACATTGAAATTATATGCCAATTGTTACCCAAACTCTTCCCTCAAAATCCAATTGTCCAAACAACTTACGATAAGAGTTTTCCGAATTAAGTTGCTTCCCAAGCTTGTGATGGACTTTCACACTGAGGAAAAGATGAACATACTCATGAACGTCAAGTTAAAATAGCTAACTCTTACACTTTTGTACATGCGAATGATAATTGTGTGGCTAGTAGCCTATTGAGTGTGAGTTGTAGCTTGCCTATATGTGAGTCTATTGTTTGTTTGCCACTTGATGATGATGTACTTGTTGTGAGTATGGATACACTAGTTGATCCTATTTATGACCGATTCAACCCTTCTTGTAAGATCAATTTATGTCCACCTATTGTTGAAATCATTGTGTTGAATAAAAGTACATCATCTTGTAAAATTTATGTTGATCAACTTTTTTATGAAAATTGCCCACCACTCGAGGATGTGTGTGATGTGATTAATGAATCTCAAGTGTGTGGTGATGTTGAAAATGTTGATCAAAGGAATAGGAGTGAACCCGTGAGCTTTCCCTTTGATTCTAATATTTGCTTGGCTCGTAGGGATAATCATGTGCTTGAAACATCTTTAAAACTTGATTATGAACTTTTAGAGAGTGAACTTACTTGTTCCAAATCTGCCCGTGGGATAGATCATGCTCTCTTTAGGTATAATGTCTTGTTTGAAAATGGCATAATCACTCCCAATGAACCTAGTAGTGAGAATGATGGTATAGATTGTCTTGAAGGCTATAGCCTATATGCTAACCCACGATGGTGTGACAACATTCCTCCTAAAGATGAAAATCTCTTTTTACAAGATGAAAGTACTCTTAAGGGTAAGAAATGTATAGTCCTTCTTGACAACCCGAGGGCAAAGGTGTCATTGATTCCTTGAGGTAATGTTTCTAAATATGCATCCTTGCTTGACACACTTTTGCTTAAATTTCATGAATCCCAACTTGTGGATGCCAAGTTGTCTATTTGTTTGAAGAAAAGAGAGTGTATGTGCTTAAATGCTTTATCTTCACCCGTGCATGTCTTTACACTTAATTTTTTCCTATAATACCTCTTTGCCTATGATGACATCCATGCTAGTTTTGGGTTTGCCTTAAGTAGAGGTATAGGTCTTGTTGGTTAGTCCACTTGTTTGAATGACAAAGTTATGTGGGATTAGAGGACTTTGATACCAATAGTGGCACCACGTTTGATGAGGCCACTTGAAGAAGTAATGAAACAATTGTGCTTTATGGTTCCTAAGACAGGGGTAGCCTTACTTTTTGGACTTAGTGATACCATTACGATTTTTGTAGTTTCTTTATCTCTTGATACTTGTCATAGCCATTTCCTTTGTAACATTCTTACTAAACTTTTCATGACTAATACAAAGGATTCATGGTTATATCTCAAGTATGTGTCACCTTGGCATGATGATGTTATTTGTTGTACTAACCCTAATCCTTATGCCATGAGAAAGTTGTGCATGTTCGTCCTTTATTTAGTTTTGCAAGGTATGGATTCGAGGTCGAATCTTTTTTAAGAAGAGGAGGATTATACGAGCCAAATGGTCATCTATGCTTTTGAAGACGTCATTGGATACCAACGCATAAAGACTCAAGACTTGGTCACCTCGAGGACACAAGAACATGCATGGAGGACCCATTTTGAACATGACATAAGGCAAACCCGTGTGTGGAAGATTGCGTGGGGGCTTACCTTTGATGCCAACCCGAGACTACAAGTTTTGAAGAAAGACCCCATTGTTGTGGAGCATTGAAGAAAAACCCTTTATTAAGGGTGTTTTGGGGATCATACTTTGTTAGAAAGACACTTCATGGCCACCCCTTTCATTAAGGGTATTGTGGTCATTTTTGTTATGTAATAAGCTAGCCTCTATATAGTCTTCTATTAAGTCATTTTCTCTTTAGTTTTGGAAGGATAAATATATGAAAGTCTTCTTCTCTCTTTGAGAGTGTAACACCCTTAGTGTAGGGCTTAGATAAGCCATTAGTTTAGGTCTTGGAAAAGCCAAGATTGTTCTTTGCTTTAAAATGGTGGATCTTGAGGTGAGTTGATTCCCTTGGCGGTCACCGTAAGAACTTAGTACTTGTTAAATTGTTTTGTAGAGGTTTTAGAGTTTTGATACACTCTTTAGTTGCTACCTAATGGGTTTTCTTTGTGTCAAGTTAGCTATCTCTTACTCCTTTTAAGTTTATGTTTACTTCTCGTATCGTGTTGTTATCTTGTTGTTACGGGTAAAGGCTTGTGATTGTGGGTTGTTTGCGGACTGTTTTGGTGTTGTAGATACCATTTGGTATCATTCCATCTGCAAGCAACTTATTCCTTCGAACCCATCTTTACTGTATCCTCTTATGTTGGTCGGGCAAAAGACGATCAACTTTTAGTTCCTTATATCTTCAAAGAAGAGGAAAAAATTGATGTCGAACAAGAGAAAATAAGAGAAGAATAGAAAGAACATTATCCATCTGTTGCAACAGATGTGGAGTCTGTTGCAACAGATGTAGAGACTATTGGAATACAACAAACTGGTCTTGCTAGTGATTTGATTTGTTCCAATAGTTACTCCGTCTGTTGTAACATCAAAAACAGCATAAACTACAAAGAAACAACATCAACAACAAAGAAATAACATCATTTGTTCCAACACCATCAACAACAACATCAACAACAAAGAAGCAACATCCTTTGTTCCAACACCATCAACAACAACACACAATAACTTTCAATAATACCAACCCCACCAACAACATCAATAATAGCATCAACAACAAAGAAACAAACAAAATACATATAAAAAATGATACTGCCAATAAGGCTTTTAAACTTCTCCCAACAGATGACTTTTTTCACATATTGTAATAAAAACAACAGTTCATTCATTCAACACTTAAAAGTTCCTTCAAATTTTTAAAATAAATATGATATGAGTAAATGGTAATTAAAAAAAACAGATGTAAATAAGTTGCAAAGAAAAAGACGAGAATGAAAGAGCAATAGTGAACCAGACCTGCAATGTCAAAAGCAAAGGGATCAAAATAGCAATTTTAGTCGAGGAAACATATGGATGAGTTTAGATCTGAAAGGATATTTATGAGAAAGAAGAGAGAAAAAAAAAAGAAACGATTGTGATAACCCTAAAGAGGATAGAAAGAAAAAGATGAGAGATGAATAAATTTAGGATTGAAGGAGAGATAATTCCAGATATGGGTTTAAATATTGATTAATAACTTGAGGGGCGCGAGGAATACGGGTGACATTGAAAAGACAAGATAAGACTACTCAATGAGATTTTTGAGTTATCCAAGAAATATTCTTACCTCCTTTAGTAGTACTATTTTATCTATATTTCTTTTTTTTGGACAGAATATTACTTTAAAATTAAAAGATAAAAAAGATTTTCAAACAGATATGTCATCTGTTGCAACAGATATCAATATCTGTTTGAAAAAATTCCAATAGCTCAGCCATCTGTCATAACAGATGCAAATTTCTATTTGATAATTAAATCAGATATGTTATCTGTTACAACAGATATCAATATTTGTTTGAAAATTTCCAACATCTCAGTCATTCGTCACAACAGTTGCAAATGTCTATTTGATAATTAAATCAGATATGTCATCTGTTGCAACAGATATAAATATCTATTTAAAAATTTCCAATAACTCAGTCCTCTATTGCAACAGATTGTTTTGTAATTGATTTATATAGAACTAGGGATGAGTACATAGGGTGAAGTACAACTTCAATTGGGTCTTTGCTATTGCATGATGTTGGTATTGCGCTCCTCACAACCCGAGTCGTTGATCGATCACTCTGGGTCCAAACGTTTCGTATTAAATTATTATAGAGCTAATATCTAAATTGATTTATATAGAACTAGGGATGAGTACATAAGGTTAAGTACAACTTCAATTGGGTTTTTACGATTGCATGATGTTCGTATTGCATTACTTCCGACCCGAGTCATCGATCGATCACTCTAAGTTAAAATATTTAGTATTAAATTATTATTGAGATAATACCTAAATTAATTTAGATAGAACTATAGATGGGTACATAGGGTGAAGTACAATTTCAATTGAGTCTTTGCAATTGCATGATGTTGGTATTGAGTTTCTCTCAACATGAGTCGTCGATAGATCACTCTAAGTCAAAATGTTTCGTATTAACTTATTATTAGCTAATACCTAAATTGATTTAGATAGAACTAGGTAGGAGTACATAGGGTAAAGTACAACTTTAATTGAGTCTTTGCAATTGCATGATGTTGATCTTGTGTTCCCCCCCAACCCGAGTTGTCGATCGATCACTCTGAGTTGAAACATTTTGTATCTTTTCAAATTTTAAAAAATAATTAAGATAAATTCAAACCAAATTAACATTTTTAAAACTTGTCATTCTTTTTTAAAATACAAATCAGCCCATACAAATCATCCATTTAGGGAAAAAAATATTTCATAAATTCAAACCTTGATTTTCTTGCTCTTTTCTCTCTCTCAACAATACAGACAACAACTACTCAACAAATTACTCAATCCTTCACAACATATCAGTTTTCTTCCAATTTTTACCACGTAAGTGTTATCTTTTACTCTATTTTTGCTTGTATCCGTCATTTTTTTGTCTTCGTAGGTAACAAAGTTTGAGAAGAGTTATATATTTGTTATTTAATATAAAAATTAGGTCTTTTTAGTTAATGATGAAAAATAAAACTTTTAGTTATATTATTGTAATGACCTGAGACTACCCCTAGTAGTTACATGGTGCTTACAGTCCCGAGGGACCACAAGCTAACCCATGAGTTGGTACCTACTGTGAGCACTGGATAATATAATCATGAATGTAGAAGAATAACTGAAATGCCATAAGGTTTTAATAGCTTAATTCAAAACTGAAATATAAATCTAGGAAAAACTACTATCTGAATTTGATGAAGTACTGCTAAACTGGTCAACTAACTGACTGTAATGTCTAAAAAGCCTCTATATATGAATGAATGAGAGTTGATGGGACAGGCCCCAAATAACTCCAACTAACTAATTAAAATAAATCATAAAGTAAATACTCTGTCCTCAGATGATGAGGAATCACCGCTGCTACTGTACTGCTGATAATTTGAGAATCTAGATACGATCCAGGAATTGAGCGTCAGCACCTATGATATGAGACATCATAGCGCAAAAGAAAAGTATGCGATCAGTACTTTGAATGTACTAGTATGCTAAATGAGGTAGGCTAACATGCAAGGTTTCATGAATAGGAGTAATGATCTATCTGAGTATACGTGTAATACATGGAATACTAAATAAAGAACATAAAATCTGTAGATACCAAACATGCATGAAATTTTATAAAGTACTAGAAATACATGAAAATCTGTAGACATTAAAGATGTATGACCAAGCATATGACATGAACTGGATGAAATTTGTAATCGCTAAAATACTGAAATTACTAAAATCTGTATTCTTTGGTTAAACAATACTGAGATTGAATAATTGAATTAGAATTGTAGCTGAAACTATATCTGAGACTGTAGGTGGTATCATCTAACCGATATTCCCTAATTTGTGCTAATCGGGGTCTAACCTGTAACCCCAGTTGGAAAGGTGTTAGTGTCATGCCACAAGTACTAACACTGGCTATGTGGATCCGCTAAACTGATATAATGTCCAAAGGACTAAGGGTGTCAAGCCTGAACTAACGGGTAACCCCTATGAGATAGTCAAGCCTAATCTAATGGGTGACTACTTATATCCTATGCTGGCTACGTAGTTTTGGAGTATAGGAACTGCTACTAGAGACTCTGCTTATCTGATGGGGAAGCCTCCATCCCTACACTCGCTCGTGCTAAATCCTACTCCCAACTGAAATACACCTAGGTACTAGACTATTCTGAGTTGAATGACTGATATCTGACTATTCTGATAAAGCTCATAATATAATATGAAGACTATTCTGTAATGCACTAAGGCTAAACTAAATAAACAACTATGGTTTTTAGGTATTCAATACCCCCAGGACTCAAAACTACAATACTAAAAGGACACTAAAGCTTGAAGGCCAAAACATGAAAGCTCTTAATAAATAAATCACTCTTGTAGGCATTTTATCAAACACTACAGTTCATGGTTTTAAAACAATCATAGGAATGTCATGGAACTTGTATAAATAGCATGAATTTATCATAATAGCATTAAATCATGGTTTAATTCAATAAATCATAGTATTAAAACATGGAAGATTGAATAATAACAATAATTTCATGGTAACATAGTATAAAATCAATAGTACATGGAGATTCATGGATAAAATCATAATTTAAAACATAAATCTTGAAAAATCACAATTTTATAATTTAAAAAGGTTGCTTGGACTCCATGGATGAAAGGGATCCATGAATGAACTTCTAACATACCTGGGTTAATGAATTTGAAAGGATTGATGGAGAGTTCTTGAGAAATTACCTTGAATTTGAGAGCTAGGGTTTCTTGTTCTTGAAAAGGGGGATCTTTAATTTTTGAAGGAGAATTGAATAATGATGACTACTTAGGGTGTTTAGGGGTTAAATTTCATTTTTTAGGTTAATTAGGGCCGTGGAAAAAGACCCAAATACCCTTAAATGAATTTAAAAACCGAAGTTGAAAACTGACCATCCTAATTTTTGGTCTTGGCACGACGCGCCACTATCGTGCCAAGCCACTGGAAAAGGGACAACTGGGAACTGAGGGCATGGCGTGACGCAGAAGAAACGTTGTGCCCTTTTGATTCTAAAATTCACCCTTGGAATGACGCGTCATTATCGCGACATGACACTAAAAAGGGGATAATTGGGATATTAGCTGACGGCACGACGCAGTGGTTTTACGGAGCTTCACTAGAACTTAACGATCATCATTTATGTTGGCTCCACGATGCGCTAAGGGTCAAAATGACGATGTTTAACGACTGAAACTTAAAATTGCCATAACTTCTTATCCAGTTATCGAATTTAGGTGAATTTTATATCGTTGGAAAGATAACTGAATTTCCTACGCAATGGCAGGATCTAAACTGAAAAATAATGAGTGTTTCAAAAATTTTATACATGAATACTCATGTATTGGGACTTAGATAATGTTGGGGAAATATGAGGTGTTACAATATCTCCCTATTGGGGTCATTCGTCCCTGAATAAAACTGGTTAAGCTGAGGAAACTGATGGACTGAGATTACACACTGAATATGCATGTATGATGCATGGAATGCATGACCGAACTGATTCATGAATGCACGACTGACAGGAACATGATGTACGGCTGAAACTGAGCATGACAGATAAATAAAAATCTTAAGAAGATTAGTACCTTATACTGAACCTGGATTCGCAGAGAAAATATGAGGTTACTTTGTCTGCATATCTGCTTCTGCTTCCCAAGTGGCTCCCTCAATGGATGGATTACACCAAAGAACTTTGACTAGTGGAACTTCTTTGTTCCTTAGTCTATGAACTTCATGATCAAGAATTTAGACTGGAACTTCCTCCAAGGAAAGACTGTTCTGAATATCTAAACTTTCTACGGGAATAACTACAGCTGGATCACCAATACACTTTTTCAACAATGAGACATCGAACATTGGGTGTACTGAGGCTAAATCTGAAGGCAACTCTAGCTCATAATCTACCTTTTCAAAACCACTGAGGATTCTGAAGGGACCAACACATCGGGGACTGAGTTTCCTTTTCTTGTCGAATTTCTTTACTCCCTTTATGGGAGACATTTTCAAATACACAAAGTCACTAACCTCAAACTCAAGATCCTTTCTTCTCATATCAGCATATAATTTATGTCGGCTCTGGGCAGCCCTAAGCCTTCCTCTGATCAACTGAACCTTTTCTAAAGCATCAAACACCAAGTCAGGCCCTACTACTGCAGCCTCACCTACTTCAAACCAACCAATTAGATATCTATATCTCCTATAATAGAGAGCCTCAAATGGATCCATATGAATATTGGAATGATAGTTGTTATTGTATGTGAATTCAATCAAAGGCAAATGGTCATCCCAACTACCCTTGAAATCAACAACGCACACTCTCAGCATATCCTCAAGAGTCTGAATGGTCCTTTCTGCTTGACCGTCTGTTTGAGAGTGAAAGGTTATACTGAAGTGGACTTAGGTACCAAGACCCTTTTAGAATGCTTTCCAAAAGTAAGAGGTAAGCTAAGTACCTCTATTAGAGACGATAGATAAGGGAACACCATGCAACCTAACCAACTCTCTGAGTTAGAGATTGGCATAGTCCTCGACTGAATAGGAGGTATGGACTGGCAAGAAATGATCTAATTTGATCATCCTATCTATGATAACCCAAATAGAATCATGTTGATTACGGGTACGAGGCAAACCTATCACAAAATCCATGTTCACTTTTTCTTATTCCCATATGGGAATACTGAACTCCTGCATGGACCCACTAGGATTCTGGTGCTCGACCTTAACTTGCTGATATGTAGAGCACTTATCTATAAACTCTGCAATATCTCTCTTCATCCTACTCTACCAATATATCTCTCACAAATTGTGGTACATCTTAGTGGCCCCTAGATGAATAGAGTAGTATGCACCATGTGCTTCTGCAAGAATTCGTTGCCTCAAATCATCTACACCAGGCACATGCATTCTAAACTAACAACATAAAACACCATCTCCCCCTTGGGAGAAAACCTCCACCTTCTGATCTCCAATTGATTCTTTCAACTTAACTAGACTGGGATCTCTATCCTGTTTTTCTTTCACCTCGGATACTAGAGATGAGTCTGAGCTACTCTGCACCCATACACTACCTTCTGCTGAATCGAGTAAACGGACACTTATTCGGGCAATATGATGAACTTTCTGAGTTAACTTCTTCTTACCATCCTCAACATGAGCTACACTACCCATAGACATTCTATTGAGAGCATCAGCCACTATATTGTCCTTGCTCGGATATTACAGAACACTTATGTCATAATCTTTTAATAACTCTAACCACCTTCTTTGACGCAAATTCAAATCTTTCTAAGAGAAAACATACTTGAGGCTTTTGTGATCTGTGAACACATCCACATGCACTCCATACAAGTAATGCCTCCAAATCTTTAAGGCAAATACTACAACTGCTAGCTCAAGATTATGAGTCAGATAATTCTTCTCATGAGGCTTAAGCTGTCTGGAGGCATAGGATATGACTTACCTCTCTACATGAGGACACAACCCAAACCTACTCTGGATACATCACAGTACACAACAAAACCATCTGAACCACCTGGTAGAGTCAAGACTAGGGCTGAGGTGAGTCGAGTCTTCAACTCTTGAAAACTCTTCTCGTATGAATTTGACCACTGAAACATAACTTTTTCTGAGTTAATCTGGACATTAAGGATGCAATAGAAGAAAACCCTTCAACAAACCAACAGTAATGGCCAGCTAAACCCAAGAAACTCCTGATATCTGATGGAGAGATGAGTCTAGGCTAATTTCTCATCGCTTCAGTCTTTTGAGGATCAACTCTAATGCCATCACCGTAAATAATATGACCAAGGAATGCTACTGATCTTAGCCAGAATTCATACTTACTAAATTTAGCGAATAACTGATGGGCTCTAATAGTCTAAAGCACTATGCTGAGGTGGTCTAAATAATCATTTTTGCTACGAGAATAGACAAGAATGTCATCAATAAAGACTATGATGAACATATCCAAATACTGCATGAACACTCGGTTGATCAAGTCCATGAAGGCTGCTGGGGCATTTGTAAAACAAAAGGATATGACTAGAAATTTAAAGTGACCATACCAAGTTTGGAAAGTTATTTTTAGAATGTCACATTCTTTGACTCTAAGCTGATGATAGTTGACTCTAAGTTGATCTGAGGTCTATTTTGAAAAAATAACTGGCACCCTAAAGTTGGTCAAATAAGTCATCGATTCTAGGAAGTGGGTATTTATTCTTGACTGTGACCTTGTTCAACTGATGGTAGTTAATGCACATTCTGAGAGAACCATCTTTCTTATGCATGAATAGAATAGGTGTTCCCCATGGGGAGACGCTGGGTCTTATGAATTCCTTGTCTAAGAGATCCTTTAATTGTTCTTTCAATTCTTTGAATTCAGCTGGAGTCATTCTGTATGGCAGAATAGATATAGGTTGAGTATCTGGGAGAAGGTCTATTCCGAAGTCGATATCCTTTTGGGAGGAACTATGGGAAGATCTTTAAGAAAAATATCCGAGAATTCATTTACTACTGGGACTGACTCAAGAGTAGGGGTTTCTAGGTTAGAGTCTTTAACTCACACAAGATGGTAGATATACTCCTTGGATATCATCTTTCTGGCTCTAAGGTATGAAATTAATTGACCCCTAAGAGTTGTAGTACTACCCCTCTATTCAAGGACTGGTTCATTTGGAAACCGAAAATGAACTATTCTATTTCTACAATCAATTGAGGCATAGCATGAGTGGAGCCAATCATGCCGAGAACGATGTCAAAATTCTCCATCTCTAACTCCACGAGATCAACTGAGGTAAATTTTTGAGTTATTATGATCGTACAGTTCCTTTATACCTATCTGGATATAATGGAAACACCAACTGGGGTAGGCACTAAAAAGGGCTCTGCTAGAGTTTAGGGACTGACTCTAAAATTGACAGCTATATATGGAGTTATAAAAGAAAGAGAAGCTCTAGGGTCTAGTAAAGCATAAACATATAAGTGAAAGACCTACAACGTACCAGTAACTATGTCAGGAGAATTTTCCTGATCTTGGAAGGACTGAAGAGCATATAATCTATTCGAATGCTGACCACTGGTAGCACTAGAAGCAACACCCAGCTAAGTTAGACGGACGGATGGAACTGACGACTGATGAGACTGGCCTTGTTGGCGTGCATCCCTACCTTTCTGAACAACTATTTGACACTCCTGAATTTGATGGCCTGGCTTACCACACCCGAAGCACACATCACTACCCGCTCTACACTCACCCTGATGGTGTCTGCCATATTTTTGACATAAAAGATTGGTACGAGCACTGCTAACACTGACCTGGGACTTAGATCCTGGTGCCCTATGCTTATTGTCGTTTCTAAATTTGGGTACTGGGGCACTGGCTGAAGAAAGTACTGGGGCTAAAGACCTCTGATGAAATTGAGGACAGTTACCACCTTCTGACTTTGGCTGACTAAAGTTAAAACTATTCATTCTAGTTCTCTGATTTCCTCTCTCCCTCTGTTTAATCTTTTGGTCCTCTATCTGTTGAGCATGGACCATCAACCTAGACAAGTCTATCTCACTAATCAGCATTATGATCCTACACTCCTTGACCACACTATCAGACACACCAGATACAAACTTACTCATCTTAGACCTATTGTCCGCCACCATATGAGGAGAATACCTAGCTAACTAAGTTAACTTGAGAGAATACTCCCTCACACTCATGCTGCCTTGCCTCAAAATAATAAATTCTAACACTTTGGCCTCCGTCAACTCTAATGGAAAGAATCTGTCTAGAAAAGTCGTGGAAAACTCTTCCCATTCTATAGGCCATATATCAATACCTCTATCAACTTTCTACTGCTTAAACCAAGTATGGACTATATCCTGTAATTGATATACAGAAAACTCAACACTCTAACTAGATGTCACCCCCATAGCATTCGTTACCTTCTAAACTATATCTAAGAATCCTCTTCAGACTTGGACCCCGTGAAAGAAGGAGGATTCATTCAGGTAAAGTCCTGAATTCTGGTTGCAACATTACTGGCCACTGGATTGGTCAAAACAGCATCTGGTCATTTATTCTATGCTACTACAAAGTTTGCTAGAGTAGTGAACGCGCCCTAAATTCTGCGTGAGAGACATGCTCATCCAGAGGGTCTTATAGGGGTATTGCTGGTGGAGTTGTTGATATTAGTGGCAGCCATCCTGATATTGATGCTGATGCTAGTTGTGATAATGAGCAGTTGATTCTCAAGAAAAAATAAATATATTTGAAATCACCCCTTACATAGGTCCCTCTCGCCCATACACCCGTCCCTCCGACCCTTACAATGGTCCCTCTTCACCCTCATGTTCTCATTGCAAATGAAATATGTGCAATGACAGATAGGATAAACTTCTTGAAAAACTAGAGGCTATCGCTGAAGCTATCGAGGAATTAAAATCCAAGAGGGGTGTCATACCGTCCAAGAAGGTGAGGGAGCCATACACTCCTACAGTGGCAGTTAGGAGGAATAAAATAAAAATTAGCCAAATACTCTTTAGCCTAAAAACAAAAAAGATTGCAACTTATCCCTCTCCAAAAGTTGTTAAAGTTCTGGGGCCACTGAAGAAGGTACACATATACGCGGCGCTTGGCGACCAAGAGAGGACGGAACTACAAAACGCCAAGAATCCTAAGAAGAAAAAATTAGTAAAAGAATACACCATGCTTATGTTTGACGCTCAAGACTTCAGGAGTATGACAGTTATGTGTAAGTGGTACGTGGATAAGATAAGTTTACTTTTCCTAACCTAGCCTTCTAATCTACTCCATGGAGAAGAAGCTACGCAATAGATGTGTCGTCTATTGCAATAGCTGGGAATTCTGGCATAAGTGGTGGTTGTTCTATTGCAACAGATTAGACATCTGTTGCATAAGTTGCATTAGCTGGGTAATCTATGAACAGATTCAGAGAACCCTCTGCATCAGATGGACCATTCGTTGTATCTTTCCACTGTGTTTTTCTTCTTTAAAATTACTAACCTACAACTACAACAACAACAACAAACCCAGTGTATTCCCACCTAGTGGGGTCTGGGGGGGTAAGATGTACACAGTCCATACCTCTACCTCTGATGAAGTAGAAAGGCTGTTTCCGATAGACCCCCGGCTCAAGACACGAGATACCACACAAACACATAGTAAAGCACAGAAGCAGATTACATAACATAAATACGGCACCCATAAGTAATATAAAACAGAGGAAAGCAAAGGAAAGCACACAGATTCGTAATAAAACATGGAACACGGAAGACGGAATCATAACAGGAATAAAACCCCCACCAAGTAATTCCCTACACTAGCGACCCAAAATGGCCCTAATCCTCTGCCGACATTCGCGCCCTCCAGACCTTCCTATCTAGGGTCATGTCCTCGGTGAGCTGTAACTGTTCCATGTCCCGCCTAATCACCTCGCCCCAGTACTTCTTTGGCCTACCCCTACCCCGCCTAAAACCATCCAACGCTAGCCTCTCGCACCTACGGACCGGGGCATCCATGCCCCTCCTCTTCACATGTCCGAACCATCTCAATCGTGCTTCCCGCATCTTGCACTCCACTGAAGTCAGACCAACCTTCTCCCGGATAGTCTCATTCCGAACTCTATCCCCTCTAGTCAGTCCACACATCCAGCGCAACATCCGCATTTCTGCCACCTTCATTTTCTGGATGTGGGATTTCTTAACTGGCCAACACTTCGCTCCATACAACAAGGCCGGACGGACTACCACCCTGTAGAATTTGCCTTTAAGCTTGGGCGGCACCTTCTTATCACACAGCACCCCCGACGCGAGTTTCCACTTCATCCATCCCGCCCCAATACGATGCGAGACATCCTCGTCAATCTCACCGTTACTCTGGATCACGGACCCAAGATACTTGAACTTATCCCTCTTACATACCTCCTGTGCTTCCAGCTTCACTACTACCTCATTCTCCCGCCTCACGTTATTAAACTTGCATTCCACATACTCTGTCTTGCTTCTGCTCACCCTGAACCCTTTAGACTCAAGAATTTGCCTCCACACCTCTAATTTGTCATTCACACCCCCTCGAGTCTCATCTATCATAACTACATCGTCTGCAAAAAGCATACACCACGGCACCTCCCCTTGAATGCGCCGCGTCAACACATCCATCACCAACGCAAACAAAAAGGGACTAAGAGTAGATCCCTGGTGCAATCCTGTCAGGACAGTGAAATGCTCTGAGTCTCCTCCCGCCGTCCTCACCTGGGTTTTCGCTCCATCATACATATCCTTAATTACTCTGGTATATGCCAGCAGTACTCCACTCACCTCCAAGCATCTCCAAAGCACCTCCCTGGGGACTTTGTCATATGCCTTCTCCAGATCGATAAACACCATGTGCAGATCCTTCTTTCGCTCCCTATACTGCTCTACCAACCTCCGCACCAGGTGGATTGCCTCTGTCGTCGAGCGGCCAGGCATAAATCCAAACTGGTTTTCCGAAATATACACTATTCGTCTCAGCCTCACCTCGACCACTCTCTCCCAGATCTTCATAGAGTGACTCAATAACTTAATCCCCCTATAGTTATTGCAACTCTGAATGTCCCCCTTATTCTTATAGAGAGGGACCATGGTACTCCACCTCTATGCCTCGAGCATCTTTGCCGTCCTAAAGATTTCATTAAACAATCCAGTCAACCACCTTACACCAGCCTCTCCAACGAACTTCCAAAACTCCACCGGTATCTCATCCGGTCCCGTCGCCCTACCCTTTCGCATCCTGCGGACAGCTTGTCTAACCTCTTCTACCTTAAAACGTCTACAATAGCTAAAATCCCGACACTCCTCTGAGTGCTCCAGTTCCCCTAACACAATAGCTCTATCCCCTTCGTCATTCAAGAGCCTATGAAAATACGACTGCCATCTCTTCTTAATGTGGCCGTCCTCCACCAACACTCTACCGTCCTCCCCCTTAATGCACCTCACCTGATCGAGGTCACGACCCTTCCTCTCCCTAGCCTTAGCGAGTCTAAACAACTTTTTCTCCTCTCCTTTCTCCTGTAACCCTGCATACAAGCTCTCAAAAGCGGCCGTCTTAGCTGCCGTGACTGCTGACTTCGCCTCCTTCCTCGCTAGCTTGTACTCTTTCCTGTTTACCCGCTTCTCCTCTTCGTCCTTACTATCCACCAACTTAGCATACGCCCCTTTCTTGGTCCCCACTTTCTTCTCCACCTCTTCATTCCACCACCAATCCCCCCGACGGTGCCCGGCCCGGCCCCTAGAAACACCCAACACCTCACTTGCATTCTCCCTGATGCACCTTGCCGCCCTATCCCACATACTATCCACGTCCCCCCTACACTCCCACACCCCCATTCCCGCCAACCTCTTCCCTATCTCCCACGCATTCACTGGCGTCAGGCCGCCCCACTTAATTCTCGGTCTACACTCCTTAGTCCTCCTCTTTCTATCCTTCTTTATGCCCAAATCCATAACCAAGAGCCTATGCTGGGTCGAAAGATTCTCACTCGGGATGACTTTACAGTCTTTACACAACGCCCTATCCCCTTTTCTAAGCAACAAAAAGTCAATCTGAGTCCTAGCTACCGCGCTTCGAAAGGTGATCAGGTGCTCGTCCTTCTTCGGGAAGCCCGAGTTCACCACCACCAGCCCAAAGGCCCTCGCAAACTCCAGTAGGGTCGCCCCCTCGTCATTTCTCTCCCCAAAACCAAAACCCCCATACACGTCACCAAAGCCTCCCGGTAGCGCCCCGATGTGCCCGTTGAAATCCCCTGCTACAACAATCTTCTCCGAACTAGGCACTCCTCTCACCACCTCCTCTAAAGCCTCCCAAAACCACATCTTCTCCTCCCCCTCCGATCCCACTTGCGGCGCATAAGCACTACACACGTTCAGGGTAAACCCCCGAACAACCAACTTAATAGTCATCAACCTATCGTTGATCCTCTTCACCTCCACTACCTGAACTCTAAGCTCTTCATCTATTAAGATGCCAACTCCATTCCTACGCCTGTCGCTCCCAGAGTACCACAGCTTGTAACCATCCACATCCCTCACCTTAGACCCTACCCACTTGGTCTCTTGGACACACGCAATGTTGATCCTCCTCTTCCTAAGAATCTTCGCAAGCTCTATAGACTTACCCTGAAGGGTCCCTATATTCCAAGACCCAACCCTCAGCCTACCATCCCGCCCTCCACTACCCCCCCGCCCCCACCACGGCCCCACTCCCCAACCCCCTCGGACATGACCCTATCCACCCATTACCTCCCACAGCCAGCACTACACGAAAGTATAGGAAAATATATAGATATACACGGTGGTAGTATCAAATCAGTAGCAAGGAAATACAAGGCTCACACAAATTCAAAGGAATACTCCCGAAATAAAACTATACTCAATTAGGGGGCAAACACCACCGGACTCAACACCCACCGCCCCAAATACGGTTTCCCAGCCAATAACCTAATCCAAAGCAGTGGAAGAAACGACCACAGCGACAGCAACCACAGACAACAGACAATGTCCACAAATTCCACTCAAGTCAAGGTACAGGGGCTACTACTAGCATAATACTAAGAATAGAATATGAAATAATGAAATAAAATGGAATATGAAATAATGAAAATAACAAAGGTTAGAAGTCACCGGATTACGCTTGGAGCTGCGACTGCTTGAGACGGAGCGGCGGGTGGCGGCTGGAGACCGGGCGGCAGCTGGCTGGCTGAACCCCGAGGTGGAGGGGGTACGGACAGAACAGGTAAGGGTGGGGGGTGGGGGGCCCGACGATCGGGTCGGCGGTCGGGGCCGGCGGTCGGGTCGGCGGTCAGGGCCGGCGGTCGGGTCGGCGGTCGGGGTCGACGGCCGGGTCGGCGCTGGGGACCGGAGGTCGGGGTCAACGGTCGAGTCGGGTCGGCACCGAAGGTCGGCGACGGCGTCGGGGACCAGGTACCGGTGCGAGAGGGAGGGAGAGAGGGTAGGGAGAGAGAGAGAGATCGGGCCGGAGGTCGAGCTCGGAGATCGGGCCGGGTCGGCGCCGACGGTCGGCGCAGGGGGCTCGGAGATCGGGCCGGAGATCGGCGCCGGGGCTCGGAGATCGGGCCGGAGGTCGGCGCCAGGGGCCGGATCGGCGCCGACGGTCGAATCAAGTTAAATAGTACCTTCAGAGAGAGAGAGAGACAGACAGACAGAGAGAGAAGTAGGATAACTAATTTCCCCTCTTCCTCTGCTATATAATTACCACAACATAAATCCGAATCGTAGATGAAAAATTCTCCTTCGACTGGTCTGAATGTGACATGCAATTTCCTAAAGTTGAAGTACTTGTTGATGAAATTCTCTGCCTCATGAGAGGCAGGCAATTACTAACCTATTTAAAAATTATCTTTTTATATCACAATATGTTGATGAAATTCTCTGCCTCATGAGGGGCAGGCAATTAGCGTACACAGATACTTTTGATGTTGCCGATAGGATAATGGACCTCAACTTCTATAATAATTTCAAGAATAGGTACAATTATCTCAAGGATCTAGTTGAAACTCTCAGTGGCCCAAGATTTGGTTTATTAGTTTCTACGTACGAATGAGAGGAATATATAATTAACTATATTAGAGAGAAGGGGCCATATCCATATGGCAAGAGCTGGACCAAGGCAAAGAGAATTCTTGCAGTCATGAACATAGAAGTCAAACATTTTCTCTCTGTTGAGATACTTCTCGAGGAAGGAAAAATTAAGGTTTATGACTGCAACTTACCTATCTTCGACGATGATGCTTTTTGTATCCACATGCAACCACTATTGTTCTTGCTCCCCAGCTTATTGAGGTTGAGTAAACTGATGGATCATTTGCTAGTGGAAGTCTTGAAGAAGAACTCATGGTGTTTTAAAGGTCGAAACAAGGGCATGCAACTTTAAAAAAATAAATTTGATGTCGTGTGCGGGCCGTACTCGCTTGCATACATTGAATGTTTACTGACCGGCATAGAAATGTCCTATTTGTACGACACCATTGTGGAAAAAATGCAAGAGGTCTGGGTTTATGGGGTACTAAATAAATGCTTGGAGCCTGTATATAAAGAAGAAGATGTATAAAGACAAATACCATAACAATTTTTTATGTTTGACGAAAGTTGATTTTTTTATAATGCAATAGATTGTATATCTATTGTAACAGATTAATAATCTATTGCAAAAGGTTGGTCCTTTGTTTCATTATGTAGATGTCCCAATCTCTGTCGCAATAGATATACAACATGTTGCAACATATAGTTTATCTGTTACAGCTGATAGGTTATCTATTGGAACAAATCAAAAAAATAAGAAGACCTATTTGATAATTTACAATAGATGACCTACATGTTGCAACATATGTCTATATTTGTTTGATAATTTCTAACAGATATGTCGTCTGTTGCAACAGATATATTATTTGTTGCGATATCTGAATCTAGCATTCCATTTCAATTAATAAGTTTAAAACTAAGGATTAAATTATATTCATAGACAACATAAAATAAATCGAAGCCTTCAGAAATTACATGAAATAACTCAACAAAAAAATGAAATGTAAAAAAAACACTATGGGTACAAATGATCTACTCTACAAATAAATCAACAATTTAACCTTTGGTGCCAACAATTACCAAGGAGAGGTTATTACTTTGACAAACTCAAGCTATAAAGATCTACTCAATATGGACAAGTTGTTCTTCATCCGGTGCTATGGAATTTGGCTTTGGTCGTCGTGGATATTTAATGTCGCTTGCTTACGATTTCTGAGCCTTTGCTTCTCCGTATTTCTATAAAAGAGCAGCATATCTTTTGCGGAGTAATCCAGCATCAATTCCATCATTTGGTACTTGTAATCCACCATTCAAATACTCGGCATAAGCGGCAACAAAAAGACCGTAATTCCTACATTTAAAAAAATAGATAATCCATATCTTGCAGTTTATGTAAGCATTGTGAAATTTATGAAATAAAACTAAATCATGGTACTTATAGGCTACCAATAGGTTGTTGAGCAATTCCTTCAACATATTCTACATCAAATAGATTACCCATTTTATCCCAGTATGCTTCAATCGTCGATCAATCAGTACGAACCTTTTGGTCCAAAAAGTCACTCATATCAAGGTAAGTAGACAATATTTTGGCCAGCTTTTGTATCTCAGATGACGGCCCAGAACGTCTTCTTCGAGTCATCGAGTCATAAACTCGGATGCGCCTCTCTTTTAGAACGACGACAGCCAACACCCAATGGAATTCGTCACCACAATTGATTAGGATGTACACTTCGTTGACCAAATATCAAGGTAAGACAACTGGAATGGTAAAATCTTTGATGATGTTGATTAAGCATTTATCATTTCGGGAAACTTCAGGCCGTTGTTGACAAAATCTATCGTAGGCATTATTGATGTAAACTTTGTACAAATAATTGCCTGTCGTGTATCTGTATTGTTCTTATGTTTGCAACTTGGCCTTCTTTTGGAGGTAGTAAAAAATGACATCGATGTGCTGCACATATTATCAAATATTTCAGATTTCATGATAATAAAATTAATCCACAGATGTAATTAAATAAAGTATTAATTAATAGTAATATGTATGGTATTTAAACCTCATCATTCCAGTAAGTTTGGGGCTGTGACATCAAACAGAACCAATCCTTCATTCCAGAATGTGCAACAACAAAGTCGAACATATCAAAAGCAAGACTCGAATCATTCACTTTCTAGTGTTCAGCATTTTATTTTCTACATAATTTATGTGTTAATGTCATGTTTTTACAACAAGAATTGTATAAATTAATATCTTTAAAAAAAATTATATACCTGCCAACGTAATGCTTTAATAGCCCATCAGCAATCCATTCCGAATAGTCGTTGATCAACTTTGTTATTTTTTTGGAGCCTCATTTGAGATGTTGAACCACTCAAGTGGGTAATTCTTCCATTCTCCCGAACTGACAGGCTCTATTTTTTCTTCTTCTTTAGAAGCAGTTGATGGATTATCAACTGTAATATTATATTATTCAGCAGCAGCTTGTACTGTGACATCTACCTGGACAGCCAGAATTGTCAATGCTAATCACAGATATACAACATATTATCTATCTATTGCATCAAATGGATCATCTGTTGTGACAAACTCGAACAAGTAAAATAAAGTTGTACGATAATTCGAACAAATAGCCCATCTGCTACAACATATGACTCATTTATTGGTACAAATTAAAATAGTACTAAGACCTATTTATTTTGCTAAAATAGACGGACATATGTTGCAACATATAACGTATTTGATGCAACAGGTTATACAACAGCTGCAACAGATATATATATTTATTTGATAATTTTCAGTAGATGCATAATCTATTGAAACAGACGTGTCTGTTTTTTTATTGGAACAGATGATATACATTCACCTTCTTCAACTCATGTTGCTCTCCGATGGCCCTTGTACATTGATCAAAGGTGCAAGACAAAGGCAAAGGAGTTGCAATTTTGCTTTTTTCAATGCTTTATGATGCCTTGGAAATTTCTTTCCTTCTTCTCTTAGCCACCTTAATCTCTAGTGAAGTGTATGGATATGAATCCTCTTTGATAGAATGACACCCCTCTTAGATGTCATTTTCTTTACAAAAGCAGTTAATGTATTAATGAAATTAATCACTCCATCATGTTTCGCCTTACAGTCTTGACATTTGCATGCAGAAAATTTGCTAGCAGTGGTAAAATTTGTATAGCCAGTATGATTATAATCATAATGGTTTGTTGTTTCAAAAACTGTAAAAGAAGCACCACTACCATCATCAACAACAACAAGCCCACCCTCTAAAATTATTTTTTTTGTGATGGTTGTTGCTCCAAATAATTCCTTTTTTATTCTATCAATGACCTTAGAGTCCGATAAAGTTTGTACACACCCTAAAGTAAGAAAAATGGACATCTTCAACTCTCGATTGGTCGAAACAAGGCATGGATGAATAATCTAAACTAAATCAGTACATATATTAGAATGATGATGAAATTATTCTAAAAAATTATTAATTAAAATAAAAACTTAATTAGAATTAGACTTACTGCTTCCTTCGAAGGTTGAAGAGATCAAGAAATTTTATATTTTTATCAATTTTGGATGACAATCATCTCAGGATTCTTAGACAGAATACTCCTTCCTGGTAGTTCACTTATTGTCTCAAATAAAGAATGGCTTCAAATGCCCAAGCCTATAAAATAACGTCAATAAATTAAAAGCATTATTGAATAAAAAAATGAATCATGTCATGATAAAGGAAATATTTACCGTGAAAGCCCATAGAAAGCCATATAAGTTGACTGTCTTTGGCATTAACGGAGTCAACAAATATTTGACAGTCATTTTGTAGCTTTCATAACCCTAAGGATAGCTGTTAAATGCCTCAAGATCCTCAGAGAGCTTTATCAAATCAAGTGATATGTTGTTGTTAATGCCTCTCGCCGAAAGAACATTATGTACAAACCAAACCAAGCACAATGATTTCTTGTGCTTCTTTGAAAGTCTTTTACCTTTCAACGCTACTATCAAATTTATGTTTTTGAAGCTTGGACCAATAAGGGACACCAGGTCATCACGATCACTCGACTTACTTTTGCCTTTTTTGGGTGTGCAAGGTGCTTTTTTAGGTTAGAATACGTATAACTTGAGAAGGAGAAGAAGGATAATATTTTAATCTAGTAACTATGGCAAACTCCTTCCAACCAAAACAAATAGGCATGCCATAGTGATTTATCCACACCTCATCTATTTTATCTTTATTTTCATACATAAACCTATGCTTGAGATGATCATATACCATTTTTGTTTGGAAACGAGCATTGTTGTCCTCAAGCAAATCAAGATATTGCCCAAAGCAATTGTCCCTGAAATAAGCATCCAATTTTTGTTCTCAAAGTATTTTTATAAAGTCGTCGAAAGATTTTCCCGTGGCTGACTTAACCACGAAATCACTCGTTAAATCTGTGCCACCATTGCACTACATTCTCATAGAATAACGATCAATGCTAAAGGATTTTACCAACTCTTCGGTGGAAGGGCTATTAGTATTTGGATCTTCTCTTTCGAAATATTTTGCCTCCCCATGGTCTTCATCTTCTGCTCCTGATTGAGATAATGCTTGTAAAAAAAGCTCATAGAGTGGTGGATGTAGCCCCGCTGCTTCACTTGTTCCTTTACTTGGACTTGATTCGGTTTCTTTTCTTTTGGGAGCCATATTATCTAAAATTAACTGGAACATAAAATAGATTATAATTGATTAATGCATGATTAAAAAGGGATAATATTTAATCAAACATGTACAACAGTAAAATAACAATTTGTACAGACCACACATCTGTTGCACCAGGCAGGATATCTGTTGCAACATATGACCAATCTATTACAGCAGATAATCAATCCATTAGAAACAACAAAAATAGGCCACGCATCTGTTGCACCAGGTAGGTTATCTTTTGTAGCATATAACCAACCTATTATAGCGAATGAGTAATCCGTTGGAAATAATAAAAATAGATCATTAATCTGTTGAACCAGGTAGGTTATCTGATATAGCATATAACCAACCTGTTATAACGGATGAGTAATCCAATTGGAAAAATAAAAATAGATCACTCAGTTGTTACACCAGGTAGGATATCTATTGCAGCATATAACCAATTTATTGCAACGGATGAGTAATCCATTAGAAATAATAAAAACAGATCACTAATCTGTTGCATCAAGTAGGTTATCTATTGCAGCCTATAACCAACCTGTTGCTTTGGATGAGTAATCCGTTGGAAATAATAAAAATAGATCTCTCATGTGTTGCACCAGGTAGGTTATCTGTTGCAGCTTATAAATAATATGTTTCAATGAATGAGTAATCTGTTAGAAGTAATAAAAATAGATCACTCATCTGTTGCACCAAGCAGGTTATCTGTTGCACCTTATAAATAACATGTTGCTGTGGATGAGTAATCTGTTAGAAATAATAAAAATAGACCAAACATCTGTTGCACCAGGTAGGATATCTGTTGCAACCTATAACCAACCTGTTGCAAGGGATGAGTAATCCGTTGGAAATAATAAAAATAAGTCACTCATTTGTTGTATTAGATCACTCATCTGTTGCCAAATGAGTTCTCTATTAGATCAATATTGTTTAGATTTCTTCCAAATAGATGAGTCGTCTATCGCAACAATTGAATGATCTGTTAGATTATTCATCTGTTGCATCAGATTTTCATTGTAGCGTTAAATTTTCATGTGTTGCATTAGATTTCCATTTGTTTCATCAGATGTTTCATTTGTTGCATCAGATGTTTCATCTGTTGCATAAGATGTTCTATCTGTTGCATCAGATGGTTCATATGTTGCATCAGATGATTCATTTGTTGCGTCAGATAGTTCATTTGTTGCAACACCATTTTTACTAAGAAAAATAATAAATCAACCCAGCAACACCAACACAAATCGAATCAACAGTCTGACAACAAGAACTATAGTAACAATAAAATATTATATTCCACACTGAAAATAATAGAGATGAAATACTAGAAATTAGGGTTTTATTCAGTCCACATTTCAAATTTAAGTAAGAAATATTGAAATTGTTAACCAATACTAGAAGATAAGTTGGATCAAGTTCCTTTTTTTCTTCATAACTAAAAAAATATAATTTTTTACCAGTGAAAGAAGAAATGGACAACGAAGAACTCGAAGTTGTTGTCACCGGAGAATACTGCTTGTCATGTCGATTGACAATTGAAAGTCAAAAAGAAACTCGCCCAGCTATTTGTTGCCAGATCTTGAAATCACCAGGAATTGAAGGAAAAAATTTTGCAGAACTGTTGTTGGGAGATAGTTGAGAGAGACTGTCGAGAGGGAGAGGAGAGAGACGAATGATTTGAAAAGGAGAAGGGTGTTGGTTGATTTGTATTTTTGAAAATATTAGAAAGTTTTGAAAATATTAATCAAGTCCATGATTAACTTAATCAAGTTTCCTAATTATGTTTGACCCTTTAAGTTGGTCAATGTCACTAATCCTGCATTCAAGACTTAAATGACCTTTCCTTTAATTTTTTTCAAGTTACTAGTCATGAAAAGCCCGTGCAAAGCACAAATCCAGTATTACCTAAATTAATATTATAACAATAATCATATCAATTAATGTGACATCTTTTAAATTTTAAAATTTAATAAATTTATTTTTTGGAGAAATTTTTGCATATATTCTTAAAATATTTTAATTATCAATTATTATGATTTATTATTCAAATATATAGTTTTGTTCCAAAAATTTAGTTCATGATCAAAATTAAACTCTATAAATGTATAAATTAACAAAGAGTGTGAAAAGCAAAATTCAATGGCCTATATTACCGTTTTTCAGATAACACGGGCTCAGTATATGTTATTTTTTTGTCTCAACTTATGCAACACAAATAAAATTTAGATAATCAATCATACTTTTAACATATTTTTAGATATTTTAAGCCATTAATTATTGTAATTTATAATATTTTTATGTAGTTTTTGAATAATATACAGTATGCTCCCTGTCCAAACTCTTGTGGCATTGATAGTCAATTATATTTTTAAAATAATTTAAGTTTTTAATTAAATTTATAATACTTTTCTTCTATTCCAATTTAAGTGATATTGAAGTAATTTCGAGAGTCAACCAAATATTTATATATTTTAAATCTTTTAAGTTGTTAATTATTGTGATTTATAGTATTTTTTACGTAATTTTTTGAAATATATAATAGATTAACTTTTTTTAGACATTTTAAGTTGTTAACTATTATAATTTATAATAATTATATGTGATTCTCAAATAATATATGCTACTCTCCTTGTCAAAACTTTTGTGGCATTGATAGTCAATTATATTTTTTTAAATAATTGAAATTTTAAATTATTGTGATTTATAATATTTTTTTCTTCTATCCCAATTTAAGTGATATAATGCTTAGATGACCATAATAATTAATTAGGATTGATACAGTAAAATCACGATTGAAGCAGCAAAACAGACATGTTTTAAATAACTCACAACAACTAATTAGAAGTGATATAGCAAATTACTATAAAAATACTTGTGAAAAAAATTTAAGTGGGTTTCATATAAGACGTCAAGTTAATTTTAAACATCAAGAGTTAATTTAGCATTTCATATCTATTTTATATTTTTTATTAAATATTATTAATTTTTTAATACTTAAATGATTTATAATAATTAATTAGAGATGGTATTTAGTAAAATTACGATTGAAGCAGTTGAAGTAGACATATCATAAATGTTTATTTTATTAAATATTATTAATTTTTTAATATATGATAACTTATAATAATTAATTAGAAATGATATAATAAAATCACAGAGCAAGAAACTAAAACCGGCATGTTGACGCCCTGTTGCCTGCTTCTCATTCCTTTTGCCTCTTATTAGATAGTAATACTTTTTTTTTTGCTAATTTACACAGTTTATGTGGATTGCATATGATTGATAATTATGTAATTAATTAATGATCTGACTGTTTGTATTTAATTTTTTTCATAAATCTGACTGATTCATGCCATATATGTTATTACTAGATAAGTAAAGCTAAACATCGGAGAAGAGGAAGAGATAAGAAAAATGTTCTTCTCTGAACTATTCTTTAAAATTACTATTTCCTCTTTTTCCTCTTTTTGTTTTTGTTATAATTATCCTTCCTTTATGAGTTATTCTTTTAGCAATCTTACCTTAGAGTCAACTTAGCACAAGAACTTTCAAACAAACCATGCATCACGTGCTATGTCTTGATTTATGAGATGTTCTACAACTCTTTCCTTAAAGGAACGACTTATCCCAAACACTTTCAAACTACATACATTGGGCAAGAGCTAACACTGTTTTGCGGAGAAAAGACTTTTAGAGTCGCCACTTAATTTATTTAGAAAAATTAAGAAAACGCTTGAAATTACTTAGATGATCCAAAAACAAAAAGATCATTTAAGTTTTGAAATTCCAAGAAAGTGTTTCCTACTAATACTCTTGGAAGGATGTTAAAGCACCAAGAGTATCCACTAACTTGCGGTTATTCAGACTATTTGAAAATGATTCTTTGACTAACTTTGAAAAAGAGGCTGATTTTTAGAAAAGAAAATGGATTAATGAAAAAAAAATTGTGTAAAATCAATTTGACGGTTTAGTAGGGACTTTAACTAGGTTCGAAGGAAATATCTAGCAAACAATCATAAGGAGCAAGAAGTAAAGGGAAGGGATTGAAAGAATTAGACCCCCCTTTGAGCCCAAATCTATGAAACCTGTTCTAAACTATACGTTTGCACCTTTGGCCCACCTGCACCTGTCCTAAACTAAGTATTGGACTTTTAGTTCATCTTCACCTGTATCTAAGTATTGAACCTTTGTCCCACAACCTGTCCTAAACTATTCTTTTGGACCCTTGAGGGTCTCAAAAAATTTTCACTTGTATTAATTTATAACTTTGTCTTCAAGGCTCCAAATAAATGAATAAATAAATAACTAAAATGAATAAAGACAAATAAAGCAATAAAAGTGAGACTTTTTCAAGTCTCCTGGCTACGTCAATAAAGGGTTTTTGGCCCCCCTTTTCTTCTTCTTCCATCTTCTCGCATTCACATGCCATGTATCGACTTTAGATCTTCTATTCGAGACTGACCTTATAGAGATAATGGGCCTCGATGGCCCATGGGGAAATGCAATACAAGGAGAAATTGAGCCCGTTTTCGACTCAAAGCAGATGGTACATGTAAAGGGAAAGGTAAGGATTAGAGTCTAATAATATCAAAAAGGTAATGTTGCTGATGTTTGAACAAAAAGAGAAGATCATCTAAAGTGCTTCATAAAATATGACCTTTCAAAGAAAACACAAGAAATTAAAATCAATTATCTTATCCTCTTTGACAAATTAAAGTCGAACTTCTTTTAGAG
This sequence comes from Capsicum annuum, assembly GCF_002878395.1. Lineage (NCBI taxonomy): Eukaryota > Viridiplantae > Streptophyta > Magnoliopsida > Solanales > Solanaceae > Capsicum > Capsicum annuum. The sequence goes on along the minus strand of NC_061119.1, from coordinate 39,032,159 downwards.
GGATTCTTAACTTGTCACGATCTTCAATCACAAAGAAGTTAATTCTATGATAGGAATAGGCATGTTTGGATAACTCAAACCATCCTAATCGAAGAAAAACATAACAATTCACACAGGAAACAAGATCCATTGGGTTGATTCATTGAAGAGAAATTATCATTAGGATATTTTATTGAAAGAGAAAGTAATTAATCAAAGGATGAATATCAAGTCTACCTAAAGGAGTAAAGATTTTCTTTTTTCACGATGTATTTATGAACATATTCAGGTGAGTGAATGCATGATAAACGAATAGGAAAACAGCCCCAAACAGTGACATGCATAATCATAAGAGAAAAACATACAGGAGAACGCACTGTTTCTAACTCACTTCATTTGCCTTACCCTTCTCCCTTTACTTAGGAAACTAGAAAGCTTTGACTTAATTCATTACGCAAAAAAGATAAACAACACATACGTTTTTTTAAGAGTGAAAGGGAACTTACAACTCAAAAGAGAAACCTAAACAACATCCCTAAAGAAACACAATTCTTATCCTCTCCTTGGCAAGTCCACAAGGATTCTTAGACAAGAGGGTCATAGAGGATTCTTAGACAAGACACCTTCTCTACTTGTGAACTAACCCCTCTATTGCCTTTGACGTTGTGAGTCGGGGAAAGAACGAGGATTGTTCTGCTATACACAAAAAGAGATAAGGAAGTCAAAATAGCTTCTTACACACGCTGAAACAAAACATAGGATCTTACGTGCATAATAGGTGTATGAGGAAAAGAGAACAGACCGGAACCCATAATTCATCATTTAGCAAAGAGTAATTCAAGTAAAATTCTAAACTAGCCCAAACGAAAGCATCGAGAAAATGGAATAGTAGACTTAATCAACACAGCTCAATTGTTTCCCCTTATCGAGTTCATTTCTTTGGAACACAGCCACCAAGGACAAGTCAAGACAGCCAAAACATAAGCACAAATTCACATATTTTCATATACAGAAACATGCATACAGAAAAATTTATTAGTTTAGTGAGAAAGAGAAAGCATCAGTATGTCGAAGGACGAATAGGGTCATCTACAATGAAAACCATTCCGTAAAGTCTCAGTCTTTGGCAGAAGTGATGTGGTGGTAATTGATTATCACGCACTCTAACGCATAAACTAAAGAGTCCCAATTCCAGAAAACAGCCATCCATTGAATACTAATAAATGGTTCCATAAAAGAGGATGTTTTTATCTCGGGTGAAAAGAATTTCACAGACTTACCACATCAAGAGAAGGAAAATCCTAATTCTTTTAGAAATGAGACAAAATGAGCTTCCATTAAAGAAGGTCTTGTGTTCGATTCTGTGGTCATCACGAAGACATTCAGATACGAGATAGCATGTCTCATTGCCCGGATGGAAATAAGAACAGGAATAAAATAGTGGAGAAAAGGCCATTACTGAAAAAAAATTAATAAACAAATATCATCACAGCCTATGGATTTCAAAGCCTCTAACAGTGAACATCCCAGCATTCAAGACTATCAAAACACCACTACGACTATAGAAATGACAAGACAAAAAAAGAAATAGAACTGAAGCTAAATGAGATGGAGCGTTACCTATTTTGGAGCAGGAAAACGAGGTATGATAGATACACGTTTTTGTACTTAAATTTACTTTATTTATATTTAAATTGGTTGGTAAAAATCTTTTGTAAATAATCTTTATACTTCTTTTCTTTAATTTCTTTAAAATATAGTAATAAAATTTACTTATATTTTATTCTTCTCACACTTTACTACATACATTTTATCCTCTTTAAATCTCATTATGTCATTTTATCCTATTTAAATATCACTATACATTAAAATCATGATTGAAGCAGCAAAAGCAGAAATCAGTCAATTTTTTAATTTTTTTTGTTAATTATTTTTATTTACAGTACTTTTTATTTCATTTTTAAATAATATATATTGTTTTATATCTTCTTCTATCTCGTCTCAATTTATGTGACACTAATATAATTTTGATAGTTAATCAAATATTTTATGTTGACATATCATTTTATTATTCTTATTTTTCTAGTACATAAATGACTTATAATAAGGAGTGATATAGTAAAATCATCATTCGAAATACAAAAATTTAATTTAAAACATTCAGAGTTAATTTCACATTTTATGTCTATTTTATTTTTCATTAAATATTATTTATTTTCTTAATACTTAGATGACACATAATAATTAATTAAGAGAGATTGATTATGTTATTACTATAAAAATAATATAATTTTATTATATCCAATAGTAATCATCGAAAATTCACCGGAATAGTATATTAATTAAATACGGGATGCTATATTTGCATATGCAAAATATAATATTATTAAACATTATTGGATAGTGCATTATATTTATCTTTCACAATAATAAAATTTTACTATATATTTTTCTTTATTTCTTTTTTGCTTAATACATATTGACCCAACACAAATTCTAAGAAAATATTCATTAGAAATTTATTTTATTAAATTAAATTTATTAATTTTTTACTTTAAAAAATTAAAGTTAAGTTTAAATTAGTATTTCTATATAAGAAAAAATAATATTAAAATTTAAGTTTACGAAAATAAATAAATAAATAAAAGATTAATTTTCTAAAAAAAGGTCAATTAAATTAATAAAATTAATTTATTTTAAATATTTATTTGTAATTAATTAAGATAATTTTTTATTTTGATATAATTTATGTTGCACTGATAAAATTTTGAGAGTTGAATAAAACTTTTATCTATTTTTAAAAAAGTATTTTAACTTGTTAATTATTGTGATTTATAATAATTTTAAGTAATTAGCAAATAATATATTTACTCCTAGTGTCCCAATTTATGTGGCTTCAATACAATTTTGAGAGTCAACTAAAATTTTAGTCAACTAAAATTTTATATATCTTTTAAATATTTTAAATTGTTAATTATTATGATTTGCAGTACTTTTTCTTTTATCTCAATTTATGTGGCATTGCTAAAATCATGAGAGTCAATAAAATTTCTATATGTCTTATAAATATTTTAAGTTATTAATTATTGTGATTTGTGGTAACAAATTAGTTTTGAACATGATAGCCAATTAAAAAAAAATTACTTCCAATATGTAGTTATAGTTAATTAATATAAATTAATAGAATATATTAAATATTTAAACCATTATGATGAAATAATAGAATTATTATATATTGGGGTATGGTATGTAATTAAGTGGGAGTAGAGGGTTTTGTTGGTAATTGCATAGGAGTGGTCGAAAATTTTTTTTTATTTTGTCATGATTTATGCTGCACCGATAAAATTTTGAGAGTTGAATAGAAATTTTATCTATTTTTAAAAAATTATTTTAACTTGTTAATTATTGTGATTTATAATAATTTTTACGTAATTATCAAATAATATATTTACTCCTTGTGTCCCAATTTATGTGGCTTCGATACAATTTTGAGAGTCAACTAAAATTTTATATATCTTTTAAATATTTTAAGTTGTTAATTATTATGATTTGCAGTACTTTTTCTTTTATCTCAATTTATGTGACATTGCTAAAATAATG